>NC_142203.1:7020488-7321550 GCF_049639895.1 Pseudopodoces humilis
GGCAGTGGTCACAGCATTGAGCCTGACAGAGTTCAAGCAGCATTTGGACAATGCTCTCAGACACATGGTGTGCCTCTTGGGGATGGTCCTGTGCAGGGCCAGGGGCTGGATTCAATGATCCTTGTGGGTCCCTTCCAAATGAGGATATTCTGTGATTCTATGATTCAATCAATCAATGATTCTGTTGTTCTCCTTTAAGCCTAGGGCATACATTTTTAAGGTTATCTGCCTGAGTTGTGACTCCTGGTTTAGTGCTCCTGACATACCTCTTTTCTTTGGTATCTGGAAGCAGATATGTGCCATGGTATCCTCAAAGGTGGCCTTTATTGCTGCATGTAGCCAGCGGGAACTTAGTGTGCACCCATATGGGGCAATACACTCATAACAGGTCATCACAATATACCACTTCTGTGCCCTTCAAAATCATGCCCCAAATGTGTTTGAGAATCACTGAACTGACATTGATTGGCAGAAGCAAGGAAGGATTTACAGACTACAATGTGGAAGACCATATGCTCCTGGGTGCAGCCAGAGGGTCATGATCCATGAGCAAGACATTCACCAGGGCCTTTGCAGCCCTTCTGCCTGTGCTGTTCTGCCAAGTGCTGCCTGTGCTACCCTGCTCTCCAGGCTCAGCTGGAGGTGGATCATGTGCAGGAGCAGCGGGGCTTTGCATTATTCCCAAGTGTATATAAGGAAGGAGGAGGCTTTGCTCCCTGATGCTCAAAAAGGAATTTAGGCCAGCAGACATTTGTGGAAACTCCAGTCAAGAAAACCTGGACCTTTCCAAGAATTTTAAAAGTAAAAAAAGAGTATTTTTTATCTCAATACTTTGTTGTAATAGCTGGAAGGATATAAAACCCATATTGTTTAAGAAGTCATTAAATAGATGAGTTAGTGTTTATCATGTATTTAAAAGTGAGTACAATTCTGTAAGTTCAGCAATGTGATTTCAGAGTAACTAAATGCAATCTAGTGTGTCTTTACATCTCTTCATGTGTGTACACAGGAGAGAGCAGTAATACATAAACATTAAGATGAGAATGAGAATCTCATGAGATGAGAATCTCATTAAGATGAGAGTGTAGAAACTGATGGTTCATTCGCTTAAATATATACTATTTTGGGAGATGGGGAAAGCGCTGTCCTCCAGCTGTGCATCTGTCAGGTCTGCCAGGAATAGGTACATTTTGGGTGGTCTTTACTTTGTTTTTATGAAGGGATTTTGTTATGTGTTACTGCTGCTTCCTGTTAGTATCATATATGGAGATAAATGTAACATCACAACAAAACCTGAAAGCTGAAGAAAGTGTTTTCTGTCAGTTGTGCACTTAAAATATATTTGGAACCAAAATATTTTTTTCTGATTGGGCCTTCTTTTGCTGTCTCATGCACTTTTTCAGAATAGGAAATTTGAGATTGGAAGTTCTGATGCAGTTTTGACCAGAGCTGAATATAGTTATGGGTTGCTTTATCCCAGGCTCATGCAGATGTCTTTTTTTATCTTTCAATGCCAAAATTCAATAGTTCATTTAAAAGTTGATTGTCCTTTCTGCATCCCTGGATTTTTAGCTCCACCATTCACCTTCTGACATCTCAGAGAAAAGTAAAAGGCTGTGACAGTAATTACTTGGGGGCAATACCAAGAAGATTAGGGGTAAAAGAAATCTCATAATAAACTGTAGCATAGTTAATGGATTTGAAAATCATGATTGGATTGGATAGAAATGTATCACATGCATTGGTATGTATTACTATTTTGCATGTATCTGTAATGTTCTGTTCATTTCATCTATGCCCATTTTTTTCTCCATATTCAGAAGTGCTTTCCCACAGAAAATGAAATCATTTGTTTTTAATAGAGTGCAGATGAAAATACAAAATTTTTATTGTTTGGTTACTTTGGTTACAACTTTATTGTTGACATTGTTCTGGTTGGTCTTAAAATAAAAATTTAGATAGATTGTTCTTATATTTGTAATAATTTTTTTTTAAAAATTGAACCAAATCCTTGCATATTTTAACTGCATTGATTTCAGTCTGCTTATCCATAGTTTGCTTTGGCATATTAAGCCCAGGCAGTGAACTGTGATTTTATACACTAGACAAATAGAACTCTGCAGGTGTAGGAGAGAAATCATACTGTCCTTACCAGAAACAGTCCTGTGGTGAGCATCGTTAAGAAAAGGAAGAACCACTGTGCTAAAACGTGGAAAATGTTTTTGCTGTAAGCAATGAAAATGAAATATAGAGAACACATACCTATTGCATCTCTTGTAAAAGTGGCAGAAAGTTAAATGCTTTATAATAACCCTTTGGTCATTACCATGCTTCTGAGCACTCAGACATGTAAGAGATGAAAACCTTTCTTTGAGAGAAGGAAAAATGAAACACACAAGAGAGGGGGAACATGGGGATATTATTTGTTTTTCACTGTCCTCTAACCTTCCCATATTTCCACTATACTGTACAGTACATCAGTTGTCAATATTGGATTTCCTTAAAAAGGTCACTGAAAATGCATTCTGGATTTGAAAAGTAGGTTGTATTAGCTTTGGATGGATGTATTGTATTATTTTCAGACATAGTAAGGAGAAGAAAAATATAATCTTCCTATTAATCCTCATGTGAAATATATTATTCACATATATCCACTCAGTTGTGGATAAATGGACAGTCATCACCCCAGTGCTGCTAAAAAGGCAGAGAGGAATGCATTGATTTAATCTGTTGGTTTGGAACTATTATTTTGGCTTTTTCCATTTCTTTTACTATTTATTATTTTGCATTTTTCTCCAGTCAAGAGCTGATTTCTTCCTCCATTATTCCTGTGTTGTGTCAGTCATGAGATTTTTCAGAGGCCTCTTGTTTTCTCAACTTTTCCCCTACCCCCTCTAACTACCTCCACTCTATCTCTTACACTGTTTTTCTTTCCCAGCAGCCATTTTCCCGCAGCACCACATTTCTCTCTGAGCAGCACTCAGAAGAGCTGCTCCTTTAGCTTGTTCCTGGGGGAAGGAGGAGGGGAGGGGTTGGGTGCAGCTGCCCAGGGAGGGCTGCAGCACTCTGCCTGTCTGTTCCCCTCTATTCTGCTCCTGTCTGCTTCTGTAAAGCAGAAGAGAGAGGCACAGGCAATGCTGCCAGCACCAGCAGCAATTCTGGGGCTTCTGCCCAAAAAGAAACACCTGCAGACCTTGTTAAATTTCTGGGAATGGGTTGGTTGGACAGGTGATGCTTTAAATTTTTCTTTCTCTAAAAATTATGTCGTAACCGTGGTGTTTCGGTGGAGTGTTAAATCACTTCACAGTAAGAGATTACTACATTTAAATGTCAAATCAAATGGCTCAATCCACTGAGTGGCAGATGTATTTTAGTCAGCAGTGCTTTTATGAAAAAAAACTTTTAAGATTGCTCTTCCTGTCAAAGCTCCCAGCCTGAATGTGGGTGAGGAACCAGATCCCTTTGACGTAGGAAAGGGCTTCTGAGGGGCTGCAGGATCAAGGGTGGCCCAGGCCAGGTGTGGGGATGAGCCCCTCGCTGCCTCCCCCAGTGAGAGAGCCAGTGAGCAGTGAGTGACGCAAAAACTCCCATTCAAGGCTAAAAAAAGGATACAATTCCTTGGGCCATGAGCAGAACTGAATCCTTGCCAGGGAACCTCCTGGATCCTGGATGTGTGAGCTGCAGCATGTGGCCCAGCTTCTGCCTGCCATTTATCAGCCCCTTTCTTGGTGCTTCCTTGCCTTGTGGTATGCTTTTTGCACTTCTCCTCTGGGATGCCAGGCTGCCCACTGAGTGGAGAGCAGCAGCTTCCAGAGAGCATCCAGCATCCAGCTGTTGGGAGCCTGGGTGCCTGCCAGTCAGGCAGTTCTTTTGGCTCTGAAATAGAGGAAATCAAGAATAGAACACACACACACACAAAAAAAAACCCAAAAAAACCAAAAAAAACCCAAAAAAAAACCAGAGGAAAACCAATAAAATCAAACACAAATATTTCAGGGGGAAGAAATGCAGAGATATATCTAAGGTGAAAATACAGACAGGTTTAATTATCAGTGTGGTTATTTATTTATTTATTGTCTTGCTCATTAGAGCACTGTTCCATCACAACTTCCCTCTCAGCAGCAGGGAACTGACAGGGGCTGTGGGAGGGGAACTGCTGGCTGAGGGGTGAGAGCTGTTCTGCACCAATCCCCCATGCCAAACCAGGGAGGGACCTGCTGAGTTACCTCATCAGCTCTGGTAAAACCCTTTGGGAATATACTCATGGGGTTTATGTGATAAATGTTTTCAATATTGAGAAGTGTAGCACAAGCCATTTTTTTCCCTCTGGGGGAAAAAATAATTTTCTCCCAAACTTCTATGCTTTTGTGCATCTTTCCTCTTAGGTGCTCCTAGAAAAATAAACATGAATTAGCTTGTAGTAAAACTGTAATTTGCATACTTGTAAGATGTATGTGAAGTGTTGTCTGGCAACAAGGAATGCCTTTTAAGCAGTAGCATTTTGAAAGGGGAGGGAGCAACTGTAACCCATCTTTTGTTCCTCATGGAAGTGGTCACAACACAGGGGTTAGTCTTTCTGATGTTGGCAGCACCGCTGGGGTAGATGGACCATCATCCACATTATCAGCTGACAGACCTGCCACAGGAGCCTTGCACCTGTTGTGTAGAGGCACCTGAGGAGGTGAGGCAGATACCTGGGGAAGCTTTAGTTGCCACCTTGAGCATGGACTTGTGCCTGTTTTCTCCTTTACTGTAAATTACTGCCTTCTCTCAGGCTGGGGGTGGGGCTGCAGGGTGTGGGATACAGGATCTTGGAGGTTTTTTCTCACAGATGTTCCTATTTTTGTCTCAAGGAGGGAAGAGCATGACTCCAGCAGCTTCTTCTCGGGCTCCCTGATGTTCCTTAACCTGTCCACTTCCCTTCAAAGCTGTGCTATCATCTACTTGGTTACACACCTCACACAGGTGTCCTTGCTCTGCCAGCTCCTGTGGACTAGAAGTGCAGTACATCAGCCATGGCTGAAAACAGTGACAAAGGACACTACCCAGCACAGGACAACTTCTCACTGCTGGGGTCATCCCTGCTCTGAACTCAACACTCAGTAGTGTGTCTCCTCAGCTTACTAATAGAAAATTATTGGCAGAGGAGGTTACATAAAGCATATTACAGCACAAACCACCATAATAAAGATTTTGAACAGTATCAATGGGCCACAAATAAAAACCCTGACATGGGTTCCTTCCCTAACACATGCACATACATGCTAAACACATCTCAGTGTTACTGGGCCTTCTATTGAAATGACAAAATACTGTGTTATTTCTGTTTTAAGATTCAATACAGGGCAAGTGACTTGCTGAGTTCAGGCAGTTTCAGGTTTCTACATAACTGTAAATCATTCTGCTTTTTAAAAACTAATCTAGGAACCTTGAGAATTTTTTTTTCTGTTTGGGTTTTCTCCTCCTTCTTATCCTTCTTCTCCTTCTCCTTCTCCTTCTCCTTCTCCTTCTCCTTCTCCTTCTCCTTCTCCTTCTCCTTCTCCTTCTCCTTCTCCTTCTCCTTCTCCTTCTCCTTCTCCTTCTCCTTCTCCTTCTCCTCCTTCTCCTTCTCCTTCTCCTTCTAGTTGCATAACAAGTGCTGGAAAATAAATACTTTTCCCCTTTCAATACTGAAGCTACTGCTTAATGCTGCTGTCTAACAATAATTTAACCTTAAAAACAATCAAAACTTTCTGCTGTAATTTCAGAGACTTCAAGATGATCATCTGATCTCCAAGGACAGAAAGACTGATTACTATTCAAGGAGAAAAAAAAAAGTCCACTCTTATTTTAATTAAAAAGGTTCTCTGTTTGTGTTGGAAATTACTTCAAAGTTTGAATTAAAGATGAAATTATTTCCTTTAATCAAAGTTATAAAACATTTATGTTATTAGCGTGAATACCTAAAAGAGACAAAAATATTTTTTTTGCTTTTCCCAAACCTTTTCTGAGGACTGGAATTTGTTTTGTTTCCCTTATGGCTTTTGGTTATTTACAGGATGTAACTCACAGGTCCTCTAACATGAATTTTACATTAAAAACACCTCTTAAACTCATACCACCACCAGCTGGGAATATTCAGTTATTTTCTTTTTTTTAAACCTAATTTTGCAGAGGACTTTAGCTCTTGTCATTGTTTTTTTCTTTCAAGGGGACACTTTGACACAATATCTGATGTAACATTGAGGTTTGGAGATCCTGAATATTTAGAGATTCTGTCCAAGCCAGAGGGTCTAGAGATGGTTTTGTGGCAGGTGCTGCAGGGCAGCCCCACCAAGCCTCCAAGGAGTGCTCAGGAGTGACAGCTCCTTTGCCTCACACATCAAGCTCCTTAACAGCCACTGCAGTTCATTTTTCCCCACACGAGAGTCTTCAGTCAGAAGTTGCTCTGTGCGGTGACGTGAGCTGTCACACAAACCTGGGTTCTGACTCAGATGGTGTCTGTGTCCCTGCATTGATGAGTCAGGCATGTGTCACCTCAGCTTTTTCCTTGTCTGCCTTCTTCATTGCTCTTGCCAATAACCTACCCCAGCCCTGAGCGTCTGGCAGGATCCACTGGATCCCTGCAAATTCCAAAGAAGCATCCTCTATCCAGGAGGGAGTGAGACCTGCACAGGTCCAGCACAGCATGGAAAACACTACATTTCTTACCATGATCTTGAAAACTACAGGCAGTAACACTGCCTTTGCAGTGACTTAGCAATTGCAAACATGGTAGAGTCATTTACATGCTTTTCTTTTACCAGTGATTAGCATGCTGTGAAAAGGTCAGGGGAAAACACTTCTGAAAAACTGTCATTCCAGTTTTAAACAGAGAAAGACTGAGTCATGGAAGAAATCATTTCTCCAAGCCTAGACACTGAATTGTGACAGAATTAGAATTAAAATAGTCTGCTTTTATTCTTCTCAAGTGTTGCTTCTGTCTTTCATCTGTATATTTTCTACTTTCTGCACTGTTGCAGATTTTCTTGATTTTGAGTTTCTTTGTTATGTTCTTTAAACCAAAAATGCGAAAGTGCTTCCTCTCTTCATTTATTACCTCCTTTCAGATCCCTTATCTCCCACCTCATATTAATTGATTCATTCCTTTCTCCAGAGTTTAATTATTATTTCACAGCTCCATGTATGTTTTGGGCTGAAATTGTGACTTGTCAATAATTGCACATCTATACTGATGAGAAAGCTAAAGTACTTTAAAAGCTGAAATAAGGTGATTAACTTTTAAATAGATCTCCATTTTATCCTATCCAGATTTTTGAAGACACTATGAAGTCTCACTAGATCATATTTTTTTCAGACTGCTCAGAGAACTTGTGAGTAAGGATGCCTGCAAAATGCTTTTGAAGGTGCTGGAGTCCATCAGTGCTGGTCACTTTTTAAGCACCACCTCTTAAGGGCACAGGAGCAGGCAATTCCAAAATGTTGGAAGTCAAGCAGGCAGAAGGCTGGCTTGGCTGAGCAGTGATGTTTTGGAGCTAAAGCAAGAAAAAGGAGATGTGTGGCCAAAGTCAGGAGACATGGGAAGGAAACAGTGATACTCCTGTAAGGGAGAAAATTCATGCAGCCAAAAAAAATGGAGTTGAAGCTGCCAGAACTGTGGGGGACAATTAAAAGAGGTTTTTTTTTTTAAATAGCTCAAGAGCAAAAGGCAGTGCAGAGATAACATTGGTGCACTGCAGGATTAGAATGGTCACCTCCCTAACAGGGACAGAGACAAGGTAGAGGTGCTTAATGCTTTCCTTGCCTCTGTCCCCAGCACTGCTGATGGGCTAAGGGGTTCTGAGTGCCCTGAGCTGGAGGACCATGGCTGTGAGAGTGACAGACTCCCAGCTGACCCTGAGCCTGTGCAGGTCCTGTTGCTCCAGCTGGATCTCTACAAGTCTATAGGGCACGATGGGATTCATCTGAGAACATTCAGAGAGCTGCTGATGTCGTCATGAGCCTCTCTCAATGATTTTTGAACATTCTTGGGAATCCACAGAAGTCTCAGTTGACTGGAAGCTGATGAACATTGTCCCAGTTTTCAGGAAGGACAAGAAGGATGACCCTGGAAACTTCAGGCCTGTCAGTCACACCTTTAGTGGTATCACTGGTAAAATAATGGAGAAAATTGTTCCTGAAGATATTGAAAAACATCTGAAGTACAATGCAGCCCTTAGCCACAGTGAGCATGGTTTCATGAGGGCAAAGTTCTGCTTGTTCAAGGTCATTTTGTTTTGCAACAAGGTAAACCAACCTTTGAGGATCAAGGGAAACCACGCAGTCTTGATGCAGTCCTTTGGATTTCAGCAGATTTCAATACTGTGTTTTCCAGGATCCTTCTGTACAAAACATCCAGCAAAAAGCTGGATAAACAGATCCTGTGATGGGTGAGTAATTGTTTCACAATTTCACAAATGGGGACAGTGACTGGGGTGACATTGTGCTGGTGACCTGTCACTAGCAGGGCTCTGCTCCATCCTTGGCCCTGTGCTCTTCAAATCTTCATAAATGGCTTGGACACAGGACTCAAAGGTAAGTTAAATAAGTTTGCTGATGACATTAAATTGGGAGATGCTAAAAAGAGGCTGGGAAACAGCACTACAGAAAGGGACTTTGAGACCCTGGTCGGTGGCAAATTGAACATGAGTCAGCAGTGCCCTGGCAGCCAGGAGGGACAACCCTGCCCTGGGGGCATCAGGCCCAGCATCACCAGCTGGGCAAGGGAGGGGATTGTCCTGCTCTGCTCTGGGCTGGGGCAGCCTCACTTTGAGTGCTGGGGCCAGTTTTGGGTGCCACCGTGTAAGATGTAAAGGATATCAGAGAGTATCTAAAGGAGGGCCATGAAGATAGTGAAGGGCCTCAAGGGACAGACACACAATAAGTGGTTGAGGGCACTTGGTCTGTTCAGCCAGGAGGAGAGGAGGCTGAGGGGACACCCCATTGCAGTTACAACTTCCCTGTGAGGGGAAGATGAGGGGCAGACGCTGATTTCTTCTTTGTGGTGACCAGTGACAGAACCCAAGGGAATGGCCTAAAGTTGAGTGAGGGGAGGTTTGGGCTAACTATCAGGAAAATTTTTTCACCCAGAGGTTGTCTGGGCACTGGAACAGTGTTACCAGGGCAGTGGTCAATGCACCAACCTTGACAGAGTGCAAGAAGTCTTTGGACAATGCTCTCAGACACATGGTGGCACTCCTGGGTGGGATGCTATGCAGGGCCAGGAGTTGCATTTGATGATCCTTGTGGGTCCCTTTCAGCTCAGGAAATTCTATGATTGAATGATTTTTCTTCTTCTACATTTTCTTTTCCAAGTTAGAGGTGCTCTTGTTCAAATGCTTTTGGACTGCTTTGTAGGTTTCTTTGGTTTGGGTTGGTTTTTTTGATTATTACATACTTCTAAATTTTTTTAAAGAAGAAAAAATCCAGTGATACCACTTAAAGGGTAGCTTGGATCTCTTGACCAGGTAATGAAATTTTGTAAGGCATAATGCTTAAACACTGATAATATAGGAGACCACATCCTCTCTGTAGCTTTCTGCTCACGTCAGTCCTAAGTGTCTCAGAATGAAATTGCAGAGCCAGAAATGCATTACCCAAGGACTTTTAAATTCAGAGCAGTGCAATTGTTGAAATATTGAGAGGTAATGTAATGTGTCTTGTTTCCAAAACCTGTGTGTGACTGATCAGCCTTTGTATGCCTTTTTCCACTAATGTTCTTGTCTAAAATCACAGTGCTGTAAATGACCCTGGTGGGCATGGCAGTGAGTGCCAAAGCTGTACCTCATGGTGCTTGCTAGTTCACATTTTGATCAAGTCTAGGGAATATGTGACCTATAGCTAACTAAACATATTGTTTCTCACTGGTCCAGCTGAGTCACTGAAATGTGTGCATCTCAGGATACCAAACTTGTGACTTGAAATACAAGTTATTGATTATTGCTTTGGAAAAAGTAGCTGAAGTCAATTAATGAGACATCATATAACTTCTTAATTAAATGATGGCTATAAATTATAATTTTCAGCTGAGATGTTGGCAACTTACTAGAAACAGCTTTGAGATGTGTAGGAGTTACATATCTCAATTTGTTTCTATTGCTGTCTTTCAGCCTAACAACAACATACTGGTTTCAGGAAGAAGGGATTATTTTATCAGAAGTAAAACAGTAAATTTGTCTTGCACTTGGTTTTGTAAACTGGCTTTGAGGTCTTTTTGAGGAAATGGATCCTCTTGTCTAAGTCCTGTAATATCCTTGCCTTGAACACCATGTGAGCCGTCTGCCACAGTGACAGCATCCTTCATCTTTTGGGTAGTCAGGATGAGATTGGTGCTGGGACTGAAGGAAACAAGGGAATCTGTGGGTTTTCTTAGTTCTTTGTGCGAGGAATGGAAGCAGAAGGTGGTCCTTGCACTTGCAATAAGCACAATGGAATCCTACAATGGCAGTGAACAATCCTGCTATCTTTGTCTGATCTCCTTCATCCAAAACCAAAACTGAAACCAAAACCAAACCCAAAACAACACAAAGCTCTCACCAAAGTTGACCCAAGGTTAGGTCTTAGTGACAAATATTGTCCTCTACTTCATAGAGCCCCCAATGATGCAAGCTTTTCTTTTTGTGTACTGACTGACACACTCACTGCGTAATTTTAAGTCCTGGACTATGTATACAGAGGTTGTTTTCCATAACAAAACAATACTAATGGAATGCTAATTCCTTCATATAGTGGAATTTTGTGTTTTCCCCAGCATTCCAGTCAGCATCAAAATTTTATCAGAAAGTTTATTGACTGAAGTTAAACTGTGCCCAGGCAGCTGTGATGCTGTTAGTTATTGCAGGCTCCCTGGGGGTGATGTTTGGCACAGAAATCCTTCTGTACAGCCTCCCTATGCAGTGATCTCCAACAGACCCCCTGTTCGCTCTGACTAATGACAGACTAGCCTTCATTTGAGGACAAGTTGATAAAAGCAATTTTTCAGGGGCAAAAAAGAATGAGCTGCTGAGTTAGTTGATACAATGAATTCCTGAACAGATGTAGCAAACCCTAGACTACAAATAGTGCTTGAAATCTTAAATCAACACTTCAGACTTGTAGGATGATGCAAATGCAGGAAAGAGGCTTTTTTACTATTCCTTTACAATCTAGGATCAATGGAAAACAAAAGGCAGAGGACATCCATCACAGTCAGAGAAACCAGTACTACTTTTGGAGAAGGAGGAAAAACTGTGTATTAATTTTTCTCTAAACACCCTGTGGAGGACATTTGTCATATATATGGATCAAAGAATGGTATAAAGAGACAATGCAGAAGAGCATGCTGATTCACTAACCCAGTCTTGCCCTCAGAAAAAATGGTTGCTTATATATCCTGTCTTAGCCGTATCTCCTAAAATGCAACTACAACTTTTAAAGCAGGATATTGACCTCTAGCATGAATAAAACATACTGCCCTTCCTTAATACTTTTGTCCTGCTGTAACAGTAGTAGTGCTGACGTGGCTAGAGCAAGGGACAGCAAAGACCTAGGACAGCAAAACTTCATAGAAACAGACAGTGCTATGTGTCCTTGCAAGACACAGCTCTCCTTCAGAGAGGTCCTATGGACATTGAAAATGTAGTATCACTCTATGGTACACAGGTAATATTTATTAATGAATACAGTTAATAGCCTGTGCTTCTGGGTCTGAAATTTACCTCTTCCAGACCTCTAACTTCCCATGTCTCCTCTTGGTTTAGTCCTTTGCCATATCCAAAACAGGAAGTTCTTCCAAGTGAGCTAGTTGTATATTATGCTTTTTGATCTTTCTTCTTATTTTGCACTTTAAAACCTTAATGTTCCTTAATCCTCCATAGGATTGCTCATTTTGCTTCAGAGCAAGAATTTAAACCAGTTATTAAGTGTAGTTGGAATCCTGCTTCTTACACAGGAAACAACTGGCAGATAAATGCAGTTTTAGTCAGAACTTGTGCTGCAGTTGGGAGGACATGTGCTCCTTGATTAAAAGGCAGTTGTTTTTTCCAGGGTGCTCCTGTGTATTTCTGAGGAAGAACTGGTTACCTTTGTAGTTTATAACAGGTTGCTTGGTTTGGTTTTCAAACAGGCAGCATTTTACTTAAGAGATAGTTCTGTGTATACTACAGTGCAATCTGCTTTGTCCCTGATGGAAGGTGGAAATGTGGAAAGGCATGGGCAGGAAAGAGAGCACTGAGGGATAACTGGCAAATATCTTTTGTCAACTAGAATGGAAATAGCTTGATGCATGAAGTATTATTGATGATTTTCAAAAGCAAAGACATGAGAAGCAAAATTTTCTGGGTTGCCAGAGTTGCCCTAAGGATGTTGCAGGAGCAGGGGGAGTTGAAGTATGCTCTGGAAAACTTGTGGAAAACATTTGGGAATAATTCAAAATAGCAGGGGATGTTTTCCCTTGGTTCAAATACAGAGAGAAAAAAATCAACTGCTCTGTACCTTCTTCACATAAAACAGACCTTTAGTAGGTCAGTTAGACTGTATTTACTTTAACATTGATTTCCAGCCTTTGCTTCCTAGAATTACTGTCTCATGTTCTTGCAAGGATGATTCCAAAGAACTAATCAAGTTGGCGCAAAATTTATTTCAGTCTGCTTAGGCTAGGAATTAGCATGCTTCTAATGTATGCAGCTTTCCTTTTCCTTCTTGGTTTGTTTTTTTTGGGCTTTTTTTTGGTTTTTTTGTTTTGTTTTGGTTTTGTTTTGTTTTGTTTTTATGTGTGGGATATTGTTTTCTTCCTATTTCAATTCCCACTGCTTAATGCCCCACTTTTCTGGGCACTGTTTGCATAGCAGCTGGAGCCTTCTCAGTGACAACATAAGTTGAGCTGGAGCAAACAAGGTGTTGAGGTTCCCTGTGGAGGCCCTTGAGCCTGTTAGGGGAACTTCTAGGGTGATGCCCTGGCAGAATCTACCACAGGCTTCAAGACAGCCTGACTGCTTGGGGTGAGAAAGAAGGCCTCCCCATGGTGCTCTGCAACACTGGGTTAATCTGCCTCAGTTTCTATAGGTCACTGCCCTTTGCCCTGCCCCTGTGCCTCTGGATCTCTTCGGCATGGGATGTCTTTTGTCCTTGGAGTTTGCAATAAACCTCGCTGGAATACTGTGCAGGAGACTCTTCCCATCTTTCTTTGCTGACCTGTCTGTGCTGTGTGGGTGTGGATTCAGTGACTGTCTGTGCCTACCCAAACAGCTTCCTCAGAAGATGCTTTTGGAGTGGTAGCAGCAATCACCATCCATTTTCCCCCCTGCTACAGGTCCCAGGCAGAACACTGATGTGGGAGAAAATAATGTAAAAACAGTGTTAAGAGCATGCAGCCTCAATGTCTTTTCTATAACCAGGGCAACCCTAGCATTCACTTTTAAGTGCCTCGCTGTTATTTACCAGGGGTGCAGAACATCTGACAGCTACCTTGTTTCACATTTAAAAATGAACTTTAGCAGTTCAAGAGTTTTGTTTTGGTTTGTTCCTCTTTTGAATTTCATCTATAATTGTGCAGGGTTTGCTGGTCCTTCTCCTTGGTTACTCAAACCTTTTTCAAAGACTTATTGTCTTGAAATGTTCTTTGCTCACTCACTGCCTAAAAATGTCTCTCAGTCTTTCCTGGAAATCTGTTAGCTATAAAGCTGTTTAATTCCACAATTCCTGGAGGCTTTGGGCCCCTGTGTCAAGCACTGGATGCATTTAAATTTCAGTGGGGATTTTCAGTTCAGTATTAACTAGCTTTGTCCCATACTGCAGTTGCTGGACTGCAAATTTTGCCTGTAATATACCTGCATAACAGTGACTACAGTGAAGTTTTTATCCCTCATTCCCCATCTGAATTTTGCTGGTGGTTTCCTCCTCCTTTATTTTTTCCCCTAGCTCTTTGGACTTCTTTTTTTTTTTTTTTTTTTTTTTTTTCCTGGCCTCCACAATTTATTTGCTCTGCTTTTGGTTTCCCCCTTGCTTTCTCCGTGCTTTGTCTTAGTCACAATTATGAGGTTCACTTCTCTTCCCTGAGAAAGGAAGAAAGAGGATTTGGGACTGTAGAAAGGGGGTTGAACAATGGTTTGCATCCTCTGCCTGGTTCTGCACACGCAGCATTCTCCTCTTCCCAGCAGTGGTGAGCAAATCCAGAACAGTGGTAGCTCCTTTCCTTGTTGCTGTGTGGCCATAGGGTGGCTGATTTGGGGATCTGTCTTCTGCAATTCCCAAATCATACAGAAACACTTCCTTCAGTGTGCCCAGAAAAGGTTATAAGAGCAGGAATGTGTCTTGGACTGGAGAGAGAAGTGACAGATGTCTTAGGGTAGGCTTTTATTTGGTTTCTGCTTTCTTTTCGCTCCCAATGGAAATGCAGAAATTCTGGCCTTTTTAACCCAAAGAGTAAAAAAAGCAATTAAAAGGTGTGAATCTAATTATTGCCTTGGCTTAGAGTGAGTTTCTATAGGGAATGAAACTAACCTGGCAAAAACTGGGATTATAGGATTTGCATAGGACAAAGCCATTGCTGCTTTGAGTTTTGGAGGAGCTGACAGCATGCTTATCTAGACTATATATGCTTCTCCAGGCTTGTATATTGACCTTTCAGATTAGTGAACACTAACTCATGATACTTTGAACCTTGAAGGGTGGCATTTTATGAAGAATGCTTTTTTTTTTTTTTCCCCCCTAAATTTCTTGTCAATTATGGCCATAGACTGAGCAAAGGTTGGGTGAATACAGTCATTTAGTACATTTCAGACAATTAATATTTTACAATGCAAGAAACTAGAATTTCCTTGTTCCTTCCCCCCTTTTTCTTGTTTGTATGAGCCTTTATATTGCCTCTTGCATGCTACAGCAAATAAGTAAAACCAGAGCTCTAGATTTGTTAGCCAGGTCTATAGATGTTGCTTTTACAGGTAATGTTGCAGAAGGACCTTTGAGTGTAGCTGGGAAAGCTGGTTGTGCAGCTCCCTGCTTCCTTTCTCTCAAGACTTTTGTAGTTTCACATGCAATGATAGCAAACATCCTTGAAGCTTTTTCATATTTCATCATTTTCTTCTTTCAAAACCTAGGTGCTCTTTCAAAAACTGGACAGATGTTACTAAGTATGCATGTTGTAGTCATGCAGTACCCTAAAATACCATTCCATTTTGCTCTAAGTTTTGTGTCATGAGGAGGAAGAAGACTGCTTAGTAAGGGAGAAACATGGCAGAAAACCCCACTTTTACTCTCATTTTGCTTCAGTCTTTTCACTGGACAACATTTGCCCCTGGAAAGCAACAGGGGTCTTGCCCTGAATGTTCAAAAATGCCATTTCAAAGTGTTAAAAAGGCCTTTAGTGTGTTTTAATCTGTTTTAACCTGTTGACATATGAAATGTCTGCAGTAACATAAAATAATACCTTTTTCAGAAAAAGACATACAATGTAAAAAGAAAAAGGTTAGTTGGTGAAACACAGGAAGAGTAAGCAGGAGTGCTGACTCACCAGCTTCTCTGTGTCCATTTAACCTGTAGAAGGGGGAGTGGTTGGGTGCTCAGCTGGGGTCTCAAGACACCTCAGGCTTCCTGTGAAACACAGTAGGGGAGGGCCTGCTCTCCATCCTGTGCATCGCTGCAACATTTTTCAGGGAGCAGATGTTCAAGATACCCCAAGCCATTTATTCCCACAGCCTGCACAATGTGTATAATGCAGAAATGTATTAAATATGTGGGAGCTTCAGCTACTGTTAAAATATTTTAAACTGCTGTTTAACTACTGTTCTCTGCTGTTGCTGATTGGTGATTTAATGATGCTGGATCAAACCTTATAGGCAAACTGGCCAGGATTGGAGGAAGGGGACTTTATGACATAAAAGACAATATCAGCAAAAAAAATGAGAGGATGAATTGGAGAATAGATAAGAAGCACATTCTAATCTGCACAGAAGGTTCAAAAGGTTTCCAAGATGAATAGTGGGGTATTTAAGAGCATTTATTTTGTAAGACAGATCTTGAGCAATTTATGACTCAAACTGATGTTTCATGTATGTGGGAGCTGAAAGTCAGGATTTTTTTCTTCTTTTTTCTTCCAATGAAAAGGTTTTAAGACTTACATGTCCTTTTAAAATTTCCAAACTGTGCACACAATGTTTTTTGGAGGGGTTGTTGCAGTTTATATTTGGCTTGATTATAGTGCAGGTGTATGTTTTATGATGTTGTTGATGGATGTGTCCTAATTGTGCAGGGGGAAACCATGAACATAAGGACATGACAATTTTCATAATGAATGACTAAACACTATAAGAAGTCCTTGAATAAATACTCAAAACGAATTTTAATACCTTATGCATGGTAGCAGGAGCAACAGAGGAGGGAGGAAAGGCAGAACATACTTACTGTGGTTTGGGTGCTATTTTGTATTTTAACACAGTTTTTTCAGTAGATTCTATTTAGTCTCAGAGGAGTAGATTTGATTTTTCAATTTGATTATGGGGCATCTGAGAGCTTTTAAATGGTGCTGAAACAAGGGACAGTTGTGAAAATTGACATTTGCTGATGGCATCCACATCCATTTAATAAAATACATTTAAAACTTCTGTGTCTTTTGAGTGCTTCTCTAAGTACATATGTATGTGGGAAGGAAGGGGGTTCTTGTTTGCAAGGAAAATACTTTTTGGTGATTGGTGGCTGCAAGGGATATGGATTTGTCCTGTAAGGAGTTACAAGAGTACTGACAAATCAGCAGCCTTGAAAGGTCCTTGACAAATCAGAGCCATGGCTTGACTGGGATCTAAGTGAAACCTGTAGTGTCCTTTCCAGTCTTGAAACCTGAGTCTGAAGGCTACAGAAGCCTTGAAATAATTTTCCATCAGCAGCCAGGCCAATTCTAGGGACAGTCAGAGGAACCTGGAGCTGGAAGACCACTCAGTTACAAGATACACTGAGTTTGAATGCTCTACTTGATATAAATCAGATTCGTGGTGTAAATGAGCCTTCCATGACCCTCCCAACCTCAGCAGCTTCAGCAGCAGCAGCAGCAGCAGTGAGAGACAATGAGTGAGGCAGCCTGGCTGGGATCCCTGCTAAGGGCACTGGTTTCCCCTCAGCCAGCTTGGAGACAGCCCACCCAAAACCTCCTTAGTTCCTGGATGCTATCACATGTGAAGATGATACATAATTCCCTAAATTCAGAAGCAATAAAACCTTTGTGGAAAAGTTGTGTCTTTAGCTTACAGCATCAGAGGATGAATGCTATTTTCAGAGAGGAAACTAGTCCATATTTGAATTACTCCATGTAGATTTAATGGTGTCATAGTAGTGATAGCAGAATCACACTTTCTCTCCCCTCCCCCTGACTCTTCTGTAATGCATCTCTGAGGCAAAGCTTACAAAGAAAGAAAAATGAAGTGCTTAACTTTGATCTTCATGAACAAGAAATTAGAAAAAGGTAAGACACCTAGATAGTTTCATCTACAGTAAAACTATTTCATGGCTAAGTTTAATTTACTGTGAGCACTTTGTTTTTCTTTGAAGCCCCATTTTACTACAGCTGACATTGGATCTCTGTAAAACACCTACCCACAGTTTTACACATGACTGAGGAGTGTGCGATGAAGGGTGATGGACGAGGCCACGGAACCATCTGGAGAGCAGCTGCCACTTCCCTGCTCTGAGCCAGGGTGGCCCTGATGGCCAGACCCGGCTGCCCACTGTACCCACCTGCCCTGAGGGCTGGCCTCTCCTCCTCAGGCCCTGGGCAGCCCCCAGAAAAGTGGCTGAGACCCCTGCCTTGATTTGGTGTGTTCTGCTTGCCCAGTGGCATCACCACTTGGCAGCACAGTGACATTAACAGCTCAGTTCATGCCTAGTTTAATTATGGCAAAACCTACAAATCTACATGGAAGATAACATTTTTTTTATTTTTCTCAATGTATATTCTTCCACTCTCTTTTTCCCATCCATTTTCAGTATCACTGAAGCATCATCCTGTCATCTGAGCCTGACTTAAAATGGACAGGATGACATTTGGACAGGAGGGTATTGGAGAAGCTCTGCCTCTTCCTGCTCACCTCTAGTAATAATTTGCTCTATGCCATTTTTTAAAAGTGTGTATGGATATGTAGTGAGATGACAGCTGTGCTTTGTGTGAATTGATTTCTCTCAAACAGAAATAATCAGCTGTCACACGGCTCAAGCACTGTAGAAGGGACTAAAAGAGAGTTCCATGAGAAAAATACATATGAAATAAACAAATGGAGAGATTGAAGTGAAATCTTATTCTGTTGAGAAACAGAAAAGTATTTCTGTTCTTAGAAAAGAAAGACAGAAATAGTTGCACTTTGAGGTTTGAGCAATCTTTTCTACTGAACTTTCATGTATTTTTTTGACACTATGACAAGCAAGGAGCTGTCTGAGATGGGGAGGATTTATGGAAGCAGGTGGGACATCACTGTAATGTTGCATGGATGCTTCCAAACTTCTGTTGCAGGCTTTGAACAGGGGTGATCTCTGGGGCCCTGTGCTCTGTAACTCCACACTCACCTACCCTCAGGAAACTTAATTGCCTTCCTTTTCTGCTGCAGCACTGGCAGGGCTCAAACCCAGCAATGAAATACCTTTGATACATTGCCTACTGTGTAATCAATAGCAAGGAAATTTAATTGCAGTGTCAAGGGGTAAAGTAATGGTTATGAGAAGGGAAGGTAACAGCTGTAACACCGCTGGCCTCCTCTCCCCCTGGCTGTGCTTTCCTGCAGGATGACCACAGGAGAAAAATGCCTGATTGAATAATGTTTGCACAGAAACCAGCTGTAAATTCCTTGGGCAGCACAGTTAGGATGCAGTTTGTCAGGTGTGTCTCTTGTGATTGTAGCTCTAACAAGAGCTCTACTGATGTGTTTTTCATCTAGCTAAAACTACATTGCCTTTATTCGCCTTTTGTTCAAAGACTGGCTGTGAGGATCACACTGAATTGTTGAATAATCTCTGCTAATGCAGAAGTAATACTTGCTTACTTACGTGAGAGTTGGTCCTATTTCTTACTGAAAAACATTCCATTTTTATTAGTTAAAGTAAAAAACCCCATATTAGTAAAGACTACAGCTCAATATAGCATTTCACTTTCATTTCGCTGTTCTGTTTCCTCTCATAAGTTGCTGACTACTTTCTTTAAAAAAAAAAAAGTAAAAACCAAAAATACAACAACAACAAAGCACATGTCCAGCACCCTACCAGCAACCTCTCACAAAAGATTAACTAGTATTTGCAGCACAGGACTCCTGCTGATTGAAGAGGAAAAGATTTGATGGTAGATACAGGCAGACTCTGAGGAAAAGCCCTAAATATTAAGACAAGCATCAAGATGCCATCTTGAAGAGGTGGTATGCAGGTCCTTATTGCAATACTCATGTTTTTTTCATGTTTCTGGAACATTTTCCTCTAGCTTTTACCACAAACATTTCCTGCAGAGCCACCCAGATCCTCAGACACTGGTGGACATACTCCCTACCAAATGTAGTGGAGTACAGCTGACCTCCCATAGTGCTGGCAGGGTAATGAGGAAGTTTGATTGGATGCTTAATTATGAGCTCCTTAATGCAACTGGTGCAAAATGGGTCTTCTGCCCCTGAAAGCTAGGTGCCAGAGGTGCCAGAGGTGCCAGAGGTGGGTTTTCTACCCCTCTGCCCTGCCCTCCCTACAACACAGACCAGCTGTGCAGGTGAAAACTGGGTTTGAGAAGCAGCTTTTACCCTGTGGCTTACAGTCCTGTGTGGCACTCAGATTGCCCATGCACTATAGGTTATTTACCCTATCAGCCCTTTTCCTTTATAGCTGTATTTGTGCCCAAGCTGCCTGGCTATATCCTTCTTCATCTACTTATAAAAATTAAATTGTATTTTAAAACTATCTGAACCATAGAAAGTCGGTGGCTCTTTTTGATCCTCAGAATTTGCATGGATGGGCAAATAAATAGCCGTAGGTATGTAAAGAGTTATCGTTCAAAACAACCAAAAGCCCTAAATATCTCAAACATCTGAAAATTTAACATCTTTTTTAGCTTTTTTTTTTAGTGTGAGTAATAACATTTACATAATCAGAGAAGAATCTGGTGACTACAAAGACTTTCATGACATCAACTGCTGTCAGAGAGAATGATGAAAGAGCAGCTTTTTAAGATTTTACTGAGAAGGTAAGACTGGTGTTCCTTTTCAGGTCCTGCATAATGCTTCTTACAGTGGTTTCCCCCCTAAATAAGAATTAAAGACTAGTGCCATCTATCCAGAATTCTTGCTAAAGGGATGAGTAAGAACCATACAGGAAAACATGTTGTTCAGAAGAACTAATGTGTCTCTGTATTGAATATTTCTGTCCTTTCTTCTGAGGACTTGATCTCCTCTCTCCAGCTCACAAAGTCCCAGATTTTCTGGAGAGCCATTCCCTTTGGTAGTCCTGCCACAGCCAAGTCACTGTGACATGACCTGATCCAAATGGCACACAACATGTCAGCCTCCTTTTACTTGGCATACTGCACTGTGCTGTTTCTTCTCTAAAACAACAGCAGAAGACTCAGAAACGTCTTTTCTAACACAAAAACTGGCTTCCCTTGGGAAAACAACCTTGCTGTTGAAAGGGAAGGTGCAGATAAGTCTGCTTGCTCCATGTGGAGTGTCAGTGCCACTGAAGTACTATAATGCCCACCTCAGTCCTAGATTATGGAGCGTTTCTCCAGAAATGAGACAGAAACAAAGAAAGACAAGGCTCATTCCTAGTGAGGCTATAGTATTTTTGAGGCAAAGCAAGCTTCCCACATGAAGAAATATCTTCAAGGTTTAGCAGCAAATTGGTTCTTGTCTACAGCTGCCTTTAAAAATGTATTTTAAGAGTAATTACTTATTAACTTGTTTAGAAATTTAGAATGAAAGAACTTCATGATTTTTGTGAATTCCTGACATGAAAAAAAATCAGTAGTTGATCTGAGAACAGAAGAAAAGCACAGTTGAATACTCAAGAAGCAGAATGCAGAAGTGGAGGGGCTACCTGGCTGCTGTCAATACAACAAGGCAAACACGACCCAAGCATTGCCTTGGATGTGCAAACTGAGCTCTGGTCCCCTCAGAGAGGAGCAGCTGCCAAACTCCATGTTTGGATTCCTGCTCCTTGTCTTTACACCTAGAACAGCAAGAAGAAGAGGATGGATGCTCAAACCTAAAAAAAAAGTCCTTTCAATCCATGCCTGGCCTGGCCATCTGGGATGGCTGCCAGCTGGAGGGCAGTGTTGCAGTAAAAGCCACTGCTAGTTTCGGAACTGCCACTAGAACAGCTGCTGTGCTTAACTGGGACTGCAGCTGTTGCTGTGTCAGAAGCATAAAGCTGTTTCCCAGCAGAGCCTTGCCAGGTTTTGCCAACAGTCAGGAGCCTTAATCACACTCCTGGATGGTTGCTCTAATGTTGGGAGGCCATACAGTGGTGACTTACTCCATACAGTGCTTCCATCCTTGGCCTTAGTGTTGGAAACAGAACTTCATTCCAAGGTCTCTGCATGGTCTTTGGTTCATATAAAGGTGTGATGCTTCAAGTCTTGACTGGGTTTATTTTATTCCATGTAGTGAATAGAGAGAAGTCACCGTAGGAGGAGTGATGCAATGGGACCACAGGATGCTGCATTTAATTTTGCGTCTCTCTAGCATCAGAAGCTTGAAGCCTCCAAAAAAGTAGAGTGTTAAAACCTGTGCAGAATTATTGGTGTTTTGCTCAAGTCATTAAAAAGTGCAGGGACAGAGCAGGCCCACAGCGATGTCATGGGGCCTGGTGCTGTGTGCTGAATTCCTGCAGCACACATGGAAAACAAAGCCTAGCACTATTCCTATGTGTTCCCACAGGTGTACTTTTTCTCCTGGCTTACATTGTTGCTGAATATAGTCTGCACAGCTTCCATCACTCCTGCCACGACTCTCTCTTAAAACACCAATATGATCAGAAAATAAAACAACCCACAGATGTCTCGGAGACAGCTCTTAGCAGTAACAACAGTCTCGTTCCCTTCTTGCTGTCTTACAAGTATGTCTGGTAATAAGAAATTAAAATGTAAATGCCAGCGAAATCTCATCAGGAACATCTAGGAATCTCAGGAAAAGCTTGGTGTTGAAAAGACAACATTTTCTAGGGGCTGGAGTAGGGCAGCTGAAGACAGATTTATTCTGAGACTGTCTTATCAGGAAAAAAATTTACATCTGAGTATGAAAGTGCCCCTGTAAAGATGGTGGGTGCTCTGTTTCTTACTTTCCACATTCTGCTGCCTTCCTTCTTGCTTGCTTTCTGTGCCTTGTGAGAAGCAGCAGGCCTGTCATGCCTGCCCATTTGAAGCATTACAGTAGCCTACCTGACCTCAAAAGACATGTCATAGTGCAGCTTTTGCTGGAGGCTAAATAATGGATGGGTCATTCTCAATGGGAATATGAGACTCACAAATCATTTCCACACAGAGACACAAGAAATCACATTAGAGAATTAAAGGCCAGTGGAAAGTCAACAAAATGCCCTTGGGCCTTAGCAAACTTTTGTCCTGGATCACAGAGATCACTAAGTTTGTGAGAAATAGATGTGGCATTGGTAATTGTTTTTCTGCTTCTGCAATGAAATATTTTTGTTCAATATAAAAATAAATACTTGCCATTTACCTAAGATTATCAATTTGTTGGGCCAGCAAAGATAATGTCCAAGGCTGGAGCCTCAGGCTTACTGATAGCTGTCTCCAGTGAAGGATCCACAGGGTCTGGGCAGACTGACACTCATGAGCTGCTGGCCTGGGTACCTGACCATGGCCCATGTCTGGGAATCTCCACCCAGCACCTGCTGTCCCTGATGCTCTTGGCCATGGCTACCACACCAAAAAGTTGGGTACACTAAGCAACAACCAGGCACTAGTTTATTTTTCAACAAGTGAAATAAACAAGACTTAGTCATATCAGTTTCTAAGAGGAAAGCCAATCTTCTTAATGGAGGGTATATGCAATTCATTATTCATTTTGGTGAAACGCAGAGTGCACCTTGCTGTGCAGGCCAGCTGCTCATTATAAAATTGATTATGCATTCTCTAAAGCCATCTCTAGGGAGCAGCTAAATTGCATCCATTGCCAACAAAGTCTTTGATATCCCTGTGGCTGAAGAATATTATAATAACAAGGAGTAAAAGAAATATAGATTCTGTTCTTATTTTTGATGTTTGTCAGATTTTGCTTGCCTCAAGAAGTTTCGGAAGAGTATGTTTCTGGCATAAAAGCTGCCCTTAACCTCACAGCAGGAGAACCCTAAGATGTCTTGGAAATTGAAGACTACTTTTATTATAAAAAAAAGGTAAGAATTTATCTGCTTTATACTTTTCCCCTATAATAATCAGGTGCATGGTTCAAATAATAGCATATTGACTCTGATTCTGTGGCTTTAATCTGACTTCACCATCATCTCTGTGAAGAATAAAACAGAGAGAGGAAGCAACATTGGTGATGATAACACAATATGAAAAGATCTAGCAGTTTAGTATTCACTCTATATATCAAATAGCTGGGCATAAAACTGCCTGAAGTTTGACTTTTCTCCAATTTTATGGCATATTTTTCCCCTGAAACTTATCCTTAATGAACTGTTCACCCTCCCCTCAATACAAACTCCCCTACATCAGTGTAGGTGAACATCAGAATATAAAGTAGATACTGCATACAAGTGGATCATTAAGAAACTGCAGAAAAATTGAAAGGCTGCATGGGTTTTCTCATTTCCTAGTTTTAAATTCACTTAAACCTTGTATTTCACAGTGATTTTGTAATTATAGGAGTTATAACTATAAACCTAATAATTCCTGAGTGACAGATTGTGGCATACGTTGTTTGTGCTTTTTGAAGTCATCTGTAGTCTCTGGCTTTCAGGAACTGCTTTAAGAGGTATTTTCAGCTCAGAAGAGGGACAGGAAGGATGCAGGATGCAGGAGCTGCCAAGGTCCAAGACAACTATTGGCATAGACACTGGATTTGAAGGGGCAGATTGAACCCGTTGGAGGGAAGATCTGGTGCCACTCCCATGCTCAGCCAAGTGTCTCCCACACATTTCTGGATTAAGCACATCTGAGAGGCCCAAAATGTAGCTAGAGTTGTAACTGGGTCTGCAAGGAGGCAATTTACTTTGTTCCAAGGCCTTTCCCTGCAGCACTAAAAGCCAAGGTCACAACTGCTTTTCAAGGCAAGGGCTTTTCTCTCTGCTCCTCCCTGTTGTGAAAATGCAGGCCTCATGGGGCTGGAGTACTCCAGGGACCCATGCAAATACTTACAGGGTGCTTACGCTGCTTATTTTATTTTATCCCTCCACCCCTGCCTGAGGAACAGCCCTGACCACCTGCTTCTTTCAAGCAGCACATCTGCAGCTCTTTCACAAGTTTCAGACTCCCCGTGGGGTCAGTGTGACTGTTGCTGTGAGCTGCGTCCTAAAGAGATGTATGGGCACTCCCTCAGACCTAAAATGTCTCTGTGTGCTCTTGTGCTGGTTTTGGCTAGTATAGAGATAATTTTCTTCACAGTAGATGTATTTTGTATTTGTGGTGAAAACAGTGTTGATAATACAGGAATGTTTTAGCTATTGCTGAGCAGGGCTTGCACTGGTCCAAGGGCTTTTCTGCTTCTCACACCACTCCAGCAGCAATCAGGCTGGGGGTGCACAAGGACTTGGGAGGGTTTTTTTCTTAGTTTTCCTGTTTAAATACTGTTTCTATATAGAAAAAGAAAAAAACCCCACAACAACAACAACAACAAAAAAAAAAAGGGGAAAAAAAAAAAAAAGCATCCTAAGCTTGACAGAGCAAAGCCCCTGGGCCCAATCCACCTGAAGTCTTGGGAAAAGACAAAAAGTCAAGGTATCTCTCTGTGAATCAGATGCATAGCACAAAAATTACCTCTGTTCAGGCCCAGACTTTAGATAGCTGATCCTCTGGGTCCATACCTGTGAGTGAAATGGAGCTGTCAAGCTCAATCATGTTCCAAGGTTTTCTAATAATATTTAGCTCGATCTAGGTCACTGCATTCTTTTTGTTTCAGACCAGGGCAATAGAGTAGTGGAACATGACTCTAAACCCTCACTCAACTAAACCCACAGCCCTGTGCATTTTTATGAATGCATAAGGTTGTAGGTTTAGTTGAGTGAAGGTCTTTGGGACCCTTGGGGATAAGGGCTTAGTGTGTGTTTGTCTGACTTTATAGGGCCTGCGACTTTCGTGTCTTAATGTTAACAGGATGGGCTGTCACAACTACTGACTGCAGACTAAATTTTAGCAACTGGATTATCCTACTAACCCTTCTCTGTACTTTCTCTTTAGCGAATTGCAATGCAAGCTTTAAAGATACAAAGTAGAAAAATATTTCATATATACTCCAGGTGTTGCTAATGCAATCTCATTTTTCTTTCTGCTGTCAGAGAATTAATCCATCACGCGTTGGAAATGTCTCTTGAAGATACATGCTTCTTTCCATTACAGCGTGGTCAAATGCCAGCCTGTTCCTTTGAGGACTCTTCTGAAGATTTTAAGCTAGCTAGTAGCTTGATTTTACTCTCCCCCAACTTCTTTTTGCAGCAGATTAGGTCACTGAAATCTATGGGAGCTTAGTTATTAGAAAAATAGAGCACAGCGGCTCATTATTCTGTATTCTCAAGACAGGGCTATCTCTTTAGTCCTGATGCATTTCTGCACACTGTTTAGCAGCCGTGCTTTCAGCGTAGCAGACCTGCAAGAACGGATGTGATGCAGGAGGAGATGAATACTGATGAAATTGCATCGAAGAACTTTGTGTGTTGCAGTGTTAGTGGTGTGTGCATGTGTCACTGACTTGTGTATTTTCTGTGGCTATCTATATCATGTCCCTTTGAGATGTAAAGTGTACAGCAGTAATCCAGACCATATCAGTGAGATTGCTGTATTTTTGCAATTTTTTATGGCTGGAATAGGAGTTCAAGGAGGACTGTACAGTAGCTGCAGAGTGTGATGGAGACAATCCTTCAAAATGTTTTCCTATCACAAGCTTATCAGAAAATTCTGGCACGGGTCAAAGTTCATACTCAGCGATCTGCAATGGCCCTTGTGCTCCACACTGAGAAAGTGCATCTTATTGCAGATTTCCTCAGACCTATTTTTACGGGGTAGATCTACCAAAAATCTTAAATATGGCAATACTTGGCAGTTGATCCCTCTATGGTCCTTGGCTAAGTTAAGCTTCCAGAGTGTGGAATTCGTGGAAACATAGGGATCCAGAAGAATATTTATGGAAGTCAGCAGACCCAGTGTGTCTCTAAATCAAATATGCTGAAAAAGTAAAACCCACTCCCCAAAACAACTCTCTCTGTCCCTGCTTTTCCACAAAATCCCCACATCACCAGGCTGAAGACAGGCGCATTCTTCTGCTTGGAATCCTCAGATGTGAGCCTCTTCTGTGTTTCTGAGCAAGATTAATCTCTCCCTCATTTAACAAAAGATGGTATTTCTGCCAAACATCAAGAGAGGATTTGTACCCAACTATCAAAACATCTTTTCATGCACAGTATTTGGATTTAAAAGGGAGAAAAAGAACTGATACAGCTTTGACATGCAAATGCTGGCTGTCCAGAAAGAGAACCCAAAAAAAACACTGCTATCCAGGATCAAAACTTCTGTGCCCAAATGTCTTCTATGTGTTTTGCCAGCTGTACAGTACCTGCAAGGTTAGGGCTCACAAGTCAGCAAGGCATAAAAAGTCCCAAGTGAAGAACTTGATCCAAAATACAAAATGAGGTATTATGGTCATCTGGGAATTGGGGAGTATCTACCATGGAGCATTTTCTTACTGAAGGCCATGAGGTTTGTTAGGATAAGATCTGCCTGCGTGGCTAAATTGGGCATCTCAAGAATATGGAAATGCTGTGAGCTGCCGTTTAAAATGGTCCTTGTGCACCAGTGTCCTTTGGGACCTTGTGAGAAGTCTTAATCAACTAAATCTTTTCAACAGCAAGTCTTTTAACTGTACTTCTAAACTGTAGAAAATGTAGGACTGTTCAAAGGCCCTGATCTCCTTCAAGGCTCCTTTCTTTTGCCTCATTCCTATTTCACTGCTGTGACACTTTGGAAATGCGATGAACCCGCTGCCTGTTTGGCAGTTGTAGGTTTTCAAACACATTTCTATTATTTGGAGGCCAGGCATCACTGTACAGAACAGATTTAGCTGCAGTAACCTTTTCTAAAATTATCCTACTAATAAATTTGTCTCAGCAGAATAGTACCAGACCTGTGTGGAATCCCATGCTGTGCCTGTCTTCTGTTCCAACACACATTGGGGAAATTCAGGGGAGGAGCTTTGGATTTAACACCTCATCCGTTCATGATTACTGGGAGATGGTGGGGAAAGAAACATGGAAGAGTTTGTAAAAGGGAACAACTGTATTCTATCAGAAAAAAAAAATTCGACACAAACCCCAGGTATCTTAGTCCCACCTAGCAATCAAAGCTAAATTACCTTTTGTGCTATAAACTTCTTCAGTCGGGCACTAAGTCTTGCAAATCACAATGCTGTGCCAGTGTGCAGAGTACTTAACAACACTGTGTGAAGTGCAGGTACCCAAAATCCTGGTTTTGGGTCTTCAAATGAAGTGTATCTGCAGGAAGCATTAGATTGTGGAAGAAGTTCTTCATATAGGAGTATTCATACTTTATGTTACCCACAGTATTTCAAAACATTAGTTGACACTTTTTAAGGCATAATAATATTCTCATAATGAAGTTCTCAGCCTGTTTCAGCATCTCCTTTCCCTTCTGTCCTCTAGGTTACTCCTTGCTTCAATAGTTTCTGATATGCAAAAAAGTAAACAAAAGTAATGCAAAACTGTGAGGATGAAACAGAGATAATCTCCAGAAATTTAAAAAAAAAAAAAAAAAATCAACTAAAATTGGCTCTCCCCCACTGTGTGGCACAGAGTATTTTGAAGTGTGTCTGTTCCCAAAAGCAATGTTACTAGAGCTGGTCTTCCACTTGATTACAGAAACTAATGCAGAAACTCAACTTGTAAATATCAAATAAAATGAGACATCTTGATACAAATATTTTACATTTATTGGAAGAGTACAGTAAAAAGGGGACTGCAGACTCATTAGTGGTAACTGGTCCAAAGGAGAAGACTAAGGACTATTCAAAAAAGGTCTGCAGTTCACAAGAATACGGAAAATCTGCTATGTAACAGCCTAGGAAAATAAAAAGTTAGCTTGAGTTCGAAAGTGTAACTTTAAAGTATATAAAAAATTGGCAAATAAATAAAGTTAAAATGCAGATCTATTTAAAATTATAAAGGACAGACAACCGGCAACTGTATAACATAGTTATCAATTTCAGACTTGATTAAAAGCCAGATAAACTCAAAAATGTTGTTTCTTTTTTTAAAATTTATTTTATTTTACATGTACTTTAGGGAAGAAGCACCCATTTCCAGTGTTATGTATTATCAAGCTGTTTCACAAATATATTATTTTTAAACAACAAAGAGCATAAAAGGTACTTTACCTATATTTGACTTGCTGGTGCATATTTTGGCACGAAACTGAGAATTGAATAGATACCTAAAGACAAATACATAGAGGATGCAAACGACATCTGTCCCTACTCAAGGCTGCTGGTGACAAAAGTCTGCCTTGTGATGGCAGGCTAGTGGTGCCTCCTTCCCCAACAGCCCTGCTCCTTCTCCAGCTGCCAACAGTTACATAAGAGAAAAGCAACACATGCAACTTTAAAATCAGCAGTCCTACAACCCCAGCCCAAGTTTCATCCCTGGAAGTCCTTTAACAGAAGGTACAAGGCAGGTGTTTAATGCTGGCTTTCACTACACAATATTTCTCTGTAGGAGTCTGCCTGCCCTTTCTGTCTTTTGTGATGAACCTATGTCATGGGTTTTTTTCCTATTACATGTTTTCAAAATTGTAGTGAAAATTAAGTGGGAAGCTTGCTGGAAACAAAATTAACTTGTGATTTACAGGTAATGGTACAATTAACACTGGATAGAAATATGTAAACAGACATTTCAATTGAAACCCAGTGCAAGATCAGCCCCCTGTACATAACAATAATGCTTATCTTCTGGAATTGCAGGTCTCAGCACTTCATAGTGAGGGGGGTATATAATTATCACTATAAGTAAATGTTGCATGACATAGTGAATTCAAATTTCTGAAAGTGAAATTATGAAAATTAACACTAATTTTGAAAATGTCTGTTAAGAAGAAGGAAGTTCACAACAAGGCTGAGGTGGAGTTAAGTCATTGCTGTTGATTTTGAAGATACTGTTCAAATTTGGCCTGACAGCAAAATGTCAAGTAGCATATTTAGCTTTATAATGCTATGTAGATCAGGATGTTCTGTACTGTAAACCAGACAGTCAAGAATGCTGTTCCTCTGATGTATTTTATGATGTGGACAATTAATGATACAGCTAGGGTCTGCAATTTCATTAAAAATGTGATTTGAGCAATGTGCTTCACCTTGATTCACAGTTACTTCCATTTTCATATAAACACACTGCCCTAGGCATCAAAGGGGCATCACCACAATACTTCTGAATGAAACAAAAGCAGGAGTGTATTTGGACATTTCTGTCACCAGAATAACTTTTGGTAAGTGAAAGGGTGCCATCTGTGGTACATGGAGCCTTCAGAATTAGGAAATCTTTGGGAGATGCAACAGTACAGATTATTACAGGAGAGCTCAGCTGGAAATGTAAAATTACTCCAGCCCTCTTTAAAGAGCAGAAAGATTATTTGAGAATTGAGGCAACAGCTAAAAGTTAATTGTTTACATATCAGTAATCCAAGAATTTTGCATTATTACTTGCATGTAACAATGACGGAATTCTTGATTCGTTGAGAAAAGATGAGCTGACTGAAAAGAGTACTGTGCATTTTTTTTCTTAGTAATGAAAAGTTCTGCTCATACTTTCAATGTCTGTAATGCAGAGGGAATCACTGATCTGATTTTTCTTTTAAAAAGCCTAATTGCCTTGTATTGATGGAAGAGTTTCAGTGGCTGGCTCACTTACTGTATTCACAAAACTTATGTACTTACCTATAAACATTTGTGTTTCTAAAACTGGATGACAGTTCCAAATAGCAGTAATTCAGGACTTTTTCCAAGTGCTCTCTGCTTTCTGTGAACCCTAGGTTACCATATTGGTTCATAGGCCCTAATTATCTATAAACAATGAATCAATTTAACTCAAGTTGTATTTTCAAGGCGTTCCACTCTGGGAGGCAGAGGAAGAAAGAAACTAGTTCATGGCTCTTCTACATTTTCAATTTATGACCTTGATCAACTAGATTCTAGAGTTTGATTTATCAATTTTAGGGTTTTATTTATCCATTTCTGCAAGTATGCCTAACAGTTTTTTGTTTGGAGAAGGCATATGGATCTGAGATCTCTAAATGAATAATCCTTCCACAGCTACAATCTCAAACACCTGCAAAACAATGATGTTTGTAGCTACTAACCTAATTAGTCTTTACCTCATACCCCCCACTCCCAAATAAACCATCTGAAAATTCTAATTTAAGTCCTGCCTAGATGATGCCTGAGAAAACCATGCTCTGCAACAGCCAATAATATAAAAGTGCCTGAAAATGAAACACTCTGAGTTAACATTCAAGTTCTATACCTGGAAATATATTCCAGCTGAAATTTTCTATCAAAAAGAAGAGGACATAATGGTAACTTAGGTTCGATGGTTGGAGGTAGCATTCCCAGGGAGAGAACAGTAAATACATCTCTGAACCTTTCTGTTTTATAGAGTAGTAATAAGGCTGAAATACAGGAATTTCTTTTGCTTATTTTAAAGAGAAACAAAATCAAGTTGGATTCTAGGGTTGAAACTGTGAAAGTTTAAAGACAGGACTCTATCTATTTGGTACTTATTATAATGAATATGACTCTGATAACTGAATGTGAAAATAAGTAAAAATGTTGGAGCTACCAGGCAGATCTTGCTCGAATTTTCAGTGAGAGAATCTTCCCTTCTTTGGAACTGCAGATCTCAGCAAAGTAAAGTTGGGTATTAATAACACACTAGCAGGCAATTCTGCAATGCATGTAGGAGCTGCAAATCACAATTCAGTACCACTTTGAGGAAAAAAATGGTAGTAATACTTGACTGTTCCTAATGTGACAAGTGGAAGGATTCTTCCATTTCAACTTGGAGCCTTCCACCTTTAAATTTGATTTGTTTATAATGGGAAGCTACACCAGGGAGTATTTACTCTTAGAAAAACTTAATAGACTCCTGAGGCTGATTCACTTTCCTAGCAAGTTGTTACCGATGATTAAGGACTGCTTTTTTGTTGGCTTGCTTTGTTTTTCAGTAAATCTGCAGAAGGAAACTGGAAGAAAACATTTTTAAAAAGAGCTGATATTTCAAATTGACCAGATCTCTTAAAAACTCACAGTTGTTTGGAACTTCGGGAATACTGGACTTGCCCTGTACTTGCCATGTACCTTCTAATTACTAATTTAGGTCCTGTATTACTGGAAGTGAAGGACTGCATAAAAGCCATTCTAAGAAGAAAAAAAATACGTAAGTTCATTGGTATCAGGGGTGTTCTTCCCTGACTCGCCTAGGAAGAAAGCTTCCAACAATATCCAAAGTCCTTCTGTGCTTCAGGGGAAAAGAAATTAATTGGTAAACTCTTCCTTTAATAGCAAATTATTTTATGCTTGGCCATAAAGATGTTACAAATCCAGGGGCACTGGCACAAACAAATATTCCTAGTGCCTACAAACAGGAAAGCTGTTACAGAAAGTGGACTCTCTCAGCTTCTTTCTCTTTATTTAATCTTTATAATGAGTTATTATTTGTGACAATCAATTATTTTCAGAACTGCTGAATACCATGTTTGGTAACACTATTCACACACTAGTTTAGGTCTTCAAATATTGCACTCCCTCAAGTCTGTGAGCAGCACTGACATTTAGAGGATATGACAGCAAGAATACTGGAAACAGGGATAGTATTTAATCACTGTTGTTAATATTTGTGCAGCAGCACATCTGGGAAAATTGGACAGGAGACATTTGTAAGTGCCTCTGAGACTTGGTTACACTGTAACTTCAGAAAAATGTGGGATATTTTCCTTTTTTCTGGTATTCTTTATTACTTTTAGAATGAGTGCAAAAAGGGTAACAAAATAGTTATAAAGAGATAACAAATGGGTAACTTCATAGTTTTAATGATGTGCTTGTAGGATTTAAGTAAGCATAACAGGTGGTCAAAGACATGAATGAAAAAATTCTTAAGTATGAACAACCTAGTATTTCCTTAACCAGTCTCCTCTTTCCTGTCAGTAAGAATAGGCTTTACCAGCTGCAGTTCTCAGTGGTGGCCTTTTGGTGATGCACTTCCCAATAACAATTTCCAAAAAAGTTTTAGGCAACTCTGCAAAAAGGCATGTTTTTGTTAAGAAGAAATGCAATGTAATTGTAGTTGATAAATGAAAATCTAGTTCACGGGTTTTCACAGAAATGAATGAAAATGCACATTTCAAAGATAATGCCTTCATGGGATGCCAACTCTACAACATCATCCTTTGCTGAAGCAAGGTTTATTTCCAGACAAGATACTTCTCACCATTTTACTTTTCATAAAATAAAGAAGCTTAGAAAACCTTATGATTTCACTGGTGGCTAGACTTGGAAGCTAATATGTGCTTATTTCCTACTAAAAACAAACTAAGGATGCACTTTTTGCCGTCAAAGCAATTTTCTTAAAATAATGAATGCAGTTCCTAGGAAAAACATGAAAATGAGAGATAACCTGCTGAATTCCCTCTCCCATTACAAGCTGAGCATAACAGTATTCAGAGTTTCCTACATTTAACAATGTAAAGTAATTCAGGATTCCCTCAGGGTCTCTCTGGTTGTGACGGTGCCAGAGTAAAAATGTAACCTGAAACCCATGCTTGCAAAACAGACCTAAGCTTAACTTCTTTAACTTTGTAAGTTCTCTATGATAAACACAGTACATGTGCCAAATGGCCAGGATCTGGCCTATCTGGTAAGACTCATCTGACAAGACTACATCATCAAAAGGCCATGGAGAGCAGATATTGCAGCATAGCTTCTTTAGTGCAATGTCTTTTTTTTAAATTTCATTGCATGGCAGGCTTGGTTGTGAATGCTCCTGTGAGAAGCCTACTGTATCTATAGGTATGGATTCCAATTTACTAGTTTCAACAATTACAAGTCAGACATGATGAACAAATTCTGCCACAAACTGTTAAATTAATGACACAAAAAGTTTAAATAATTGAAAAGACATGTACCTGTATTGAAATTTATTCTATACCTATAAAGTCATTCTGGTATTCTCCCAAAGTATTACTGTTTTTGAACTGAGCTGGTGACTACTTCAGTAATAGTAACAGATTTTCCGAATGCTGTAGAAATCCCCTGTTTTAAAAAGACTTGAAATTTAAACAGAAGTGTGATATATATGTATGGAGGTTAACTATTTCAGAAAAAAAAAATTTAGTACTGTTGTCATCCTTCTGTGAAAGTCAGGGTGGTGACTGGTTAATTTATGACAAATAAAGGAGTATTTTATTTTATCTGAATAAAGCAGTATTTCTTGCTGTCAAGAGGGCAAAGGAAGAGTCCATCTCTCTAACAAAAGAAGATTAACTCTCCGGAAAAGCTATGAATGCTGACAGTGTTATCCTTACTTGCAGACTTCAGGGATGCATATGTTAGGAAATGCAGTTGGATGAATCCCAAATTTTCACAAATGATTGTGAAACATTTCTTAAATCTTAGTACACTTGCATTAGCATACTAGCAAATTAAGGCACGGACTGTGTGTACTACTTAGAAGCATACAAACTAACAAGAACGTTTCCTATTGCTCTTGAAAAATACCTCTGGGCTACTTGAAGTACAGAACTAAGTAAATATATCCAGTACACTTACAATGAAGTTTTAATTTATGCCACCAAATTTTCCAAGCACTACACTTTCATGGGTATGTGTATATATATGCATCCCTATCTCCAAGAAAAAAATCACTTAACAAAATGCAAGAAGCACTTACCATTTCTTACAGCTGGATACTGACAGTACCACCTCAAATGCAGGCAATGTGCTCCCACACAACCATTCACTGATGTAGCTGGATGCTAAGTCCTACGTAACAGACAAATTCTTCTAGACTACACATATTTTGGTCACACATAGCCCTAAACCACCACTGAGCACTACTGTAAATATACTTTAGAGAGCAAAAGATGATGCTGACAATAGAAAAGCCACACTAACAGAAATAATGTAATGTAGCCACTGACTTCACTACATCTTAAACTCACTGTAACACTAAAATATAAGGCTAATTAACATTCCAGATGCTGTGTTACTTACAATCCCTGTTTCTTACTTGCATTAGCAGCAACTGGTATCCCTTGATCTGAACATTTTAGTAAATTCCTAGAAATGTTTTAAGCACCTTAATGCTGGAACTCAGACAGGGATACGGTAACTTGTTCCTGTTTCTATGCAGAGCCCTAGAAAACAATTCCAGCTGCAAAGAGGACCCAGAGTCAAAGTAACAAATGGTGCACTTCCTCCCTCCCCTATCTAGTAAGTTTTTATTCTTTCTGGCTTTTTTTTTTAATATATATTTATATGTATATATATACAAACACAAGGTTTATTTTCTTGGTGCATTTAAACCTTGTTTATCCCCAGTCTTTTGATATTTGATTGCAATAATATAAGAAAAAAATAGAAGGTTAGTATTTCTACTCTGCTGTTCCCTGTCAGAGGCTTTAAACATACTTCTTTCCTTTTGGTTGTTTGAACAACTTCCTCATGCCATACAGAAGTAGTATTTTCCTTTGGACACTATGCATGAAACGTTGTTATGTTCAGAATAAAATTTTGCATGCTCCAGCTGCATTCTGAGAATTTTTACCAATTTAAGGGAAAAAAAATCACAGTCAAAAGTAAATCTAGCAACATATTCTTTAGGTCCTCTAAGATCTATGATATTTGTTGTCTGCTTCTATCATTAATAAACCTCTTTTTCTTGGCCTACTACTTTCACATATTTTTTGAAAGGCAGATAGTTTGCAGTATTTCTTAGCATGTGCAGTTGAGACTTTAAATTGGTCTTTTTTTTTCTAAAATGAACATAAGTCACCATAAAAGAAACATATTACTGAATTCTGATGGCATTGAAGGAAAAAAAAGACATGGTTTATGTATATCTTATCAAAAGTCAGAAGTATTTCTACTGTATGGTAATAAATGCACAAGTAATCCAACTACCAAAAAAGATTCTGGATTTTTCCATTCAGTATGCATGTCTGCATCCAGAATCTAACTGAATTTCATGCTTAAAACAAAGTATCACCTAAATGTATCAGATGCAGAAAGAATTAAAAAGAAAAAAAGCTTCTAGTTGAAATACTTGTCAAAACTGTCTTCAGTTTTAAGGCCAACATGTACGACAATCCCCACATTAACATGCTGACATACAGGACAGAGGTAGCAGAGTAAGAGTACAGCTTAAAGTAGAATACCTCTGAAAAATGTCACTAGCAGTTATTTGCTGTAAAACAGCTAGAAGCCACAGTCTCTTAAATTTATAGTATGTGCTTTTCTATGTACATGTAACCTAAATTACAGTACTATTGTGATTGGATATATAGCATTTCGCAGTATGTATCTTTAATGCAGGTGTAGACACCATTCAAGATGGTATACCAGTTAATTTCAGAGTAATCTTAGAAGAATGTTGCAAATAATGCTGTATAAATGCATAGTGTTTGAGGGAAACAATTACTTCACTGGAAAATAAAGTCACAGACATTTTGTTGGCACTTCTTCATCACTATGTCACTTTCTTTTTGATTGAAGACAGCTCTTTCTGAATCTCACTGAATTTTGGCCGGTTTTCTGGCTTGTAGTCCCAGCATCTCTGCATTATTTTATATATTTCTTCTGGACATTTTTGTGGTGCAGACATTCGGTAGCCTGGTACATAGAAAAAGTGGGGAAAACTTTAAGTACTGAAAACTGATGCATACTGACAAATCTAAAAAGATAAGAGCAAAGTTCAAGAAAGACCATTTAATTTAAAAAGACCTTCAAGGTAATATGAGGAACATCTTCAGTACATAACATATATATGAGAGATAATTATAAAACTAATTAAAGCTTGGGTACCAGTGGTATTTAAGTTTGGCATGCTAAAACTGTCAGTTTGATGCTCATACCTAATAGCAGCAGCTCACACAGATTTCTTTCCTGTAAGCAGCTACCCTCTGGTTTTCAGCTGTATTTCCTTACTTTCCCACAGTGAGGAAATTGATAATAAAAATTAAGATGGGAGTAAATTTCTCTGCTCTTTTTGAAGATTAATCAACTTTTATTCTCACATTTCTTCCCTTTTTTGGCTCCTTAAAGATGTCCCTCCCCATTTACACTTTAGGAATTAATTTTTCTTCCCTCTGTTTTCTTAACTTTTATATCTTTCCATCTTATCTCAACTCTTTCTCTTCTAGTTTGCTTAGATAGGCAGTGGCTTCCGCACCTCTCTGCTGCCATCAGCCAAAGGAATTCTCTGACTTAGCAATGAGCAGAAGAATGGATAATCAGTTAAGTAATTTAGCAGCCAATCATTCCAAAGTCTCAGGTAAAGTAGCTATTCAGGCATTATCATCAACACCCTGGACCACAGAGGTGTAGTCACAGCAGTGAAGACAATTTCCCAATGAGTAGGAAGTTGGGGAAAATGCCAGGAAGATTGTGTGTATGAACAAGGAGCTCCTGGACAAAACCAAACACAAAATCAGGTAATGGGACGAGCCTCCCATTCTCTGAACCTCCCACCCATTCTCTGAGCCTCCAGGGATGAAGCAGAGCAGAGACAAAGACAAAGCCCAGAAGGGATTGAATCTGACAGGGGTGTCAAAGACAACAAGCAGGGCTTCTGTAACTATGCAGGGGACAAAAGGAAGGCTCGAAAAAAATGTGTGCCCACTGCTGAATGAGGCACTAAACAACTCGGCAACACAGGACAGGGACAAGGCTGAGGTACTGAACACTTTCTTCATCTCACCATCTACTAGCAAGACCAGCCTTCAGGAATCCCAAGCTACAGGGATCAGTGGGAAACGCTGGAACAAAGAGGATGTACCCTTTGTGGAAGAGGACCTGTCAGAGAATACTTAGGCACACTGGACCTAGTTAAGTCCAGAGGCTCTGATGCACCCGCTGAGAGAAAAGCCTGATGTCACTGCGACACCATTCCCAATAATCTTTCATACATCACTTTGACTACTTGGAGGAATACCTGAAGACAGAAGTAAAGCAAGTATCACTCCTATCTTGAAGTTAGAGCACTCAGGGAACTGCAGGCTGGTCAGCATCACCTTGATCCCAGAAGATGATGGAGCACCTAATGGTGGAAATGATTTCTAGGCACCTGAAGTACAAGAAAGTCATCAGGGCTAAGCATGCAGAAAGTCAGCATGGATTCACTAAGAGCTAGTCATGCTTGACCAATGTGAGAAACTTCTTCAAAGAGATGAGTGGCCTGGTATGTGAGGGAATTTCACTATAAAATCCTCACAAAGACACCTTTGAATTTATGGGCTAGATGACCAGACAGGAAGGTGGATTGAAAACTGAGGCAGAACAGTGAGCCCAGAAGGGAGGTGATGAGTGATGAGTGGTACAAAGTCTGAGGTCCAGGGCCAGTAGTGGGTTCAGTTCTGTGTCACACTTTCATTAAGGCTATGGATGAGGGGCAGATGAGGCAGCACCTGAGCGATGGTGACCCTTGCTGGTGGCACCGAGCTGTGAGGGCGCTGATACACCAGAGGCGGTGCTGCCGACCAGAGGGACCCGGACAGGCCGGAGAAAGGGGCTGACGGGAACCTCAAGCAGTTCAGCATGGGAAGAACCAAGTCCCGAAGCAGGGAACAATCCCACGCACCAGCATGGGCTGGGAATGCCCAGCTGGGAAGCAGTTTGTCAGGAAAGCCCCTGGGCCTCCTGGTGGACACCAAGGGTTGAACATGCACCAGCATCAGCTCTTCCACCAAAGAATGCTAATGGCACACTGCGCTGAACTTAGAAGCAGTGTTGCAGTCGGTTGAGGGAGATCATCTGTGCTCTCTGCTCAGTCCTGGCTGAGGCCACATCTGGAGTGTGGGTCCAGTTCTGGGCTCCTCAGTACAAGACAGGCATGGGCACAATGGAGAGAGTCTCATGAAGGATCACCAGAAGCACTGAAACATCTCTCTCTCCAATGAGGAAATGCTGAATGAGCTAGAGTAGCTCATTCCATGAGTGATGGGAGTAGCTCACTCTCATCCTAGAGAGAAGAAAGCTCAGGGGATCTCAGCAATGTATAAAAAGACCCGCAGGTAGGGTGCAAAGAGGACGGGTCCAGGCTCTTTCCATGCCCAGTGATAGCACCAGAGACGATGGGCACACACTGAAACATGGGAAGTTCCTCCTGAGCATCAGGAAACATTTTTTTCCCTGTGAGGGTGACTGGGCACAGGTTGCCCACAGAGATGGTGGCATCTTCATTCAGGAATATATGCAAAAGCTGGATGTGATCCTGCTTGAGCTGGGTGGCTGGACCAGATGACATTCAGAGGTCCCTGCACATGTCAGCCATTCTTTGACTTTGATTCCACAAATTGTTCATCAGAGGTAGCTCTGAACAAGTAACAGGCAGTGCACTATGTGCTTTGGATTCGACAGCTAAATGCAGCTCTGGGACTCCAGACTCACTGCAAAGGTCTCTGTATCTTTCTACAGAACAGTGCAATGACAGTGACCTCTTAAAACAGGTAAATCTGAGAAATATTTTTACTTATTTTACACTGCATGCATCTGCTCTAGGTACTGGATAAATGCAAGTAAGTTCAAACAAGAATGGCTTGGGGTCTAGGATTTGATTTATCCTTTAAGGAGAAACTTCAATATCACCTACAGAGCTTATAAAACTACAACAAATGCTGACAATGTGTGTAAATCAACAGAGTTTCCTTTGTTCATTTTTAGTTTGTTTTGTTTTAAATAATTTGGAAGTTTTACTAGCATAGAACCTATTTATAGATTATACAGTAGTACTATGTAGGGAAGGAAACAGTTCTGAAATGCGACTAAAGATGATGAAAGTAAATCAAAGTCCTGAAATCCTGCTTCCAGTTATTTGCTATTTTAAGTAAAAGCCTTTTGATTATTTTGTAAAAGAGAAATGCAGCTTGCAATGCTCAACTAGCTTACCATTCCCCACCATAATTGCTAAATCTTTCTGTGAAATGATTTCATAAAGAAGATGGAATGATACCCATTTTTTCTGGCAGTTCAGAATATTTATACCTGCCATTAGCATAATCTTAAATAATTCATTCTGTTCAAGCTTCTGCTTTGCACAGCAGCAAATCCCTCTTTTCTATCTCACCTGTTAGTTCTGCAACAATGAAAGTCAGTATGCTGTAAGTCTTCCAACCTTTAAGTTACTGGTCAGTGCATTCCTTTTTTGTCCAAAAGGCCTATATATACATCACTCTACTCTTCCCAGAGAACTAGATTAAGCAGATTAGAAAATCTCATACTGTTTTTGCTGAAGTTGCTACAAAACTTGTATGTTATTTCTTGGCTGTTTTATACTGTGTCCTTAAAATTTTTCCAGCATTTATTACCATCCCTATAAATAATTACCTTTCTCAACTTGCTCTCGTGCTTGTTGGTTGGTCATTCCAGGGTATGGGCACACACCTAAACTGAAGGTCTCCCACAAAAGGATTCCAAAGCTCCATACATCACTCTCAGATGTGTATCTCCCTAAGAAAAGGAAAACAAACCTTTTACTTAACATACAGAGAAATCAGTATGTCAGATAATTATGGCCCAAATTTCCTGTCAAGGTAAAAGTGTTACATTGGCAAGCTTCAGGCAAAACAAAGTCATAGCTACTAATAAAACATTCTACAGATTTCACAGTCTTCAGTATTTCAAAGAATGAACAAGTTATATTAAAGCCAATACTCTGGAATTACATAAGCTCACCTTAAATTCTACTATTATACACCAATCTGTTATGCAAGAATTTCTTTCCTTCTTAATGTACAAAAACATTTTTCTTTTAATATAGAAGGATAGTAAAATGTCAGGGTTTTCTCTCTCATTTACAACTACTTTCAATTCCAAATATTCTTGAAAAGTTACCTTTCCCAGCTCTCCATTTTAGCATGGCAGTGTTTATTCTGAGAAGAGCTATCACCAGGACTGTTTATGACCAAGAAGAAGGCCTGGTTCTCATGTTTTGAGAGACTGATCTCTGAAAATCAAAGTATGGCTGGATCCTGCAAAGCTGATGCACTGAATCAGTTTAGGAAAAAAAAAACAAAATCAGACCTGCTGGTTCCATTGCCTCCAACATGCTTCAGAGATAGCAAAACAGATAACTGATAGATAATTGAATTCTAAGCCTCTTTGTAGAATGATACAGGAATTTACAGCAAAAAGGAGATATTTTGGAGCGGATATTTCTATTGTCCCTGATGGAGTCACATCAGAAAAAGACTCCTAGCCTTTTGTAGCAGAATCAGTGAAAACATTACCTTAAAAATCCATTTTCAACATTACTTTCAACTTTTTCATGACTGTTCTTCTTTGTTCCAAACTATTACTTTGTATTTATGTGTCTTTGTTCTTTAAAAACATCACTTGTGAATGTATTGTTTGTTTATCTCTAATCATCAAACAAACCAAACTAATCCACTTCTGACTTGGAGAAAAAAGGAAAATACATGTAAATTATAGTGACAGTTGATGACAGTGACAACTGTTCTGACGTCAGAAAATTCAGTTTACTCTTAGACTAAATATCACTTCCAGCTGTGCTGTGTTAGCTTGTGTCATAGTTGGCAATTACAGATATTCACTATGCTCTTTGGAGGAAAATTAGTTTTCTTGTCTGTGTATCCCACAGTAGGACATTGAGTAATTTAACACTTTTCACTGAAAGCATTCAGCAGATACAAGATAGGTGATTAGCTGGTTTTTTTAAAAGAAAGTTCAAGTTCATTATTATGAACAGCTAATTATATTTTCTGCTATTACATTATCTGAGGGGAAAAAACAAGATCTGTTTAGACAAAAAAACCCAAGTCCTCCCCATGTTACTATTAACATCACAAATAACTCAAAATATTGTAGGGAGCAAACATACATATTAAATGTATTTAAAATTTGAAAGATGGGGAAGTAAAAACACCCCATAATTATCCTAAACATGTGCTGTTTTTGGTGGGGTAGAATTAATTCTATTCAGAGTAGCAGGTAGAGGGCTGTGCTTTGGTTTTGTGCTGAACACAGGGCTGATGATTCAGAGATGTTTTTGTTATTGCTGAACAGGGATTGCACAGAGCCAAGGCCTTTCCTGCTTTTCACACTGCCATGCTGGGGAAAGGGCTGGGGGTGCCTGGGAGGGGACACAGCCAGAACAGGTGACCCCAAACTGACCAAAGGGATATTCCAGCCCATGTGGCATCAGGCTCAGTGTATAAAGCTGGGGGAAACAGGAGGAAAGGGGGAATGTTTAGGGTGATGGGTTTGTCCTCCCATTAATGGTGTAGAATGGATCTAAACAGCACCCACACAGAACCAAAGGTTCCATGTCTCAAAAACTCCAGTGGCATCTGAATTTTGCTTCTGACTTATGGCACAATGCCCTAACACCTCCATTTGCCCTGATCTGGTTTCTAGCTTTCACAACTTGTGTATTTTCCTAATTTAAAATACTTTAGTGACTGCTCTTAATTTGTCATACACAGTGACTTCAGCAGAGACTAAAAATGAACTTTTTTTGTAGCTTCTTAAGTACATTAGCATTCATGTAGTGGCCAAATGACCCTATTCCTCATTTTCCCCCAACTTTTGAATCCTGATATTCAGCACTGACCTAGCCAGTGGTTACTAACTAGTTTTGAAATACTGCAGATTTAGTTTTATTTAATTTTGATATCTTAAGTACCTCCAATCTTGCCTACACAAATCAATGCAATTCTTACAACCTTATTATTAGAATGGAAAACAACAAAATATAATCCAGTAAGTTTTACTCATATCTTTCAAGGAAGTGGAAAAAAATATCCTTCAAAACCACACAGAAATCTTCCATGACATTTTGAAAGTGGAATACTGACTACCGAACATATTAAAAGATGTTTGAGAGAGCTTATTTCCAAACATTACCGAAAATGACGTATAGCTGTTGGAGTATGCATGTGCTTTAGGAAACACAAAATAAGTATATACTAATCCAGAATCCCCTCTTCTCTTGTATTGTGAAGAAAAAAACAGACTTGGCAGTACAAGTGAAGGTGTTGTCACAAGAGCATGTCTCCTGATAAATTTAGCCAACTGGACCTCATATGGTTATAAGGATAGGTTTTCATAATACATCAAAAACATTGTATGCATTTCCAAAATAACAGAAATAAAAACCCAAAACACCTTTACATAGTGGATCAAACACCCAAGACAGCAAAGCATTCATCAGTGAATGCTGGCAATACTAACACCTCTTAGAATAATTGCTAATACAGGATCAATTACTGAAACTGAATTTATTGTCAGCCTTTTAAAGGGAAGATCTGCTTACTGTGTTATGTCATTACCTGCTGCAAAAGTACTAATGAGAGGAAGCATTCTGCTATCAATCGTTATTCACAAACTTATGATTTCCAAGGCATGATTTCCAAAAAAAGGCTTTAAGAGATGGCAGAGATATTTATAGATAGTTCAAATGAAGAATTTAAAAATATTTTATTCTGTGTACTCAACTGGTTTAGAGAAGTACATTCAAAACATGCCATCATTTATTAAATGTGCTGCTTCTTCACAGCCCACTTTACCTAGAAGAGTTTATTTTTCTAGTTTCATATAAGCAAAAGAAGCTAAGAGCAGCAGCTTCTGATTCTATTCTGGAACTATTACCCATGTAGTGTGGACCACTTCCCTCAGTGATAAACAATGAATTTGTATCCCCAATGCAACAACCTAGTGATATACAAAAATGCAGGTTAAGATAAACTGCAGTTAAAAAAAACCCATAAACAAAACAATGACTATAATTTTCACTAATGCAATGAGTTATCTAACACAGTGGTCTAATACATTAACATTTTCTACTGTTTTCAATGAGGGGCCATAAAGATGCAGAACTTGCCATTCATTTTACTAATGATCATAATTTAGATGACTGACGAGGCTGTCTACAAGAATGAGTCAGCAACAGAACCAAAGCACTCTGCTATTGCTGCATAATAGCAATTCTGATGTTGCTGCCCTATAGTTTGTTGTTGGCCAAAACGTGTTTTTTACAAAAATCAGACTGAAATATTAAAATTATTCTAAACATCATTAATTTGAACAGATGGAAAAGAATTGTATGTATATACATTTTAATATTGTGGCTCTGCTGCTCTTTACTGTCCTTTGAATTTTTTATTTTTTTTAAAAAAAGAAAGTTCAGTTGTGTTTTTACCATAGTTCAGAGCTTCTGGAGCAGTCCACTTGATCGGAATCTGCTTTAGGCCTGATGATGAGTACACACCATCGTCCTCTTGCCGGGACATCCCAAAATCACTTATTTTCAAAATGTTGCTTTCACCTACCAAGCAGTTCCTTGCAGCCAGGTCTCTAAATTAGAAAAAGAAATGAACACACACATTTTTACAGGTTTGAAAGTATTTGGAAGTCATTTAAACTGACAGAGCCCCTCAGCCAAGAGGGATGACCCCTCTCAGAGGCTTATTTACAAAAAGGTAAAAAACAGTTCACAGGAGATGTGGGGAACCAGAAGTGAGGGAAGAGGGAAAAAAAGTCAGAAATAATCCTATGAAAAAGTGAGGGGAGGAAACGCTGCAAGTGCCTGAGCAGAGATTTTCCTGCAGTTCATGGAGAGGAGCCAGAGTGGAGCAGTGGAGGAGCGTGAGGCTGAAGGAGAGGAGCTGTTACGGACAGAGCAGAACCTCCATTCCCCACTCATCCCTTGGCAGAGGAGGTGAAGGATTCCAGAATGAAGGAGTGACTCAGAAGAAGGGAAGAGGAAAAGGTATTTCATTTTTTGTCTTTGATTTCTCACCATCCAACTCAATTTTTATTTGCAATACATTAAATTCATGTTACCCAAGTTCAGTCTGCTTTGCTATGATGGTAATCGGTAGGTGATTTCCTTGTCTTTATCTTGACCTCCAAGCTTTTCTGTCTTATTTTACTTCCCTGAGCTGTTGAGGATGCGAGTGAGAAAGCAGCTGCTGTGGATGTCTGGCAGCCAGGCAAAGTTAACCCATCACAACTGCCCTCTATGGTCACAGAAATAAACCCCAGATTAATGAATCAGATCCTATCCAAAATGAAAAAGAAGTTGAAGAAGCATCCTGAAATATGTTCAGGATGTGTTTCAGTAAGAAACCTGAGAAACAGCTCCATCTTCCCTCTGCCGATTAAAAGTTTCTATCAAAAGTTAAAAGCCACTCAGCATAGAAAAGGAATTTTGTCTCAGTGATGGGTGAGAAGCTCAGAAAGTCAACTCGCTCCAAAAAAAAAGTCTGTTTATGTTTTTAGATTAGGAGACATGCAGTAACACCTGATAAAAAAACTACTGTGGCTTCTCTACATGCTAATAATATATTATAAACATACTATATGTATATTTAATTTCTGTGTTTCACAGCTTATTAAAATACGATATAATAAAATAAATATTATTATTCCCATTGTAATGTAATAAAATATAGGAATTTTTTAAAGGGAGAGATGTTAAGCAAGAGGATTAATTCGATACCATTAGTAACATCATGGGTAAAATATTTTTAAACTAAACTTATTCTGTTTTTGTTTATCTTAAGTAGCTAATATGCTTACAAATGGCATACATGAATATTCCAGAAAAGCTACATTAACTCTGATGTTTTGAATTGGAGCTGTAGCATAATTCTGAAGTGAATCCCCCGAGCACTTAATGCGCATTCATTGGTTTTTGAAGAATGAACTTGGTGCATGCAAACTACATTGTTCTTGCAAGAAACAAACTTAGAATTCTGCTCAAGATATGTATGGAATTTGTTTCTCCAGCTACAGAATTTTGTTTCTATGGAATTTGTTTCTACAGCTAATGCAGAAAGGTCTGAACCAGCGGCAAACAGCTTCCAACATTAACCATGGTAATGACAAAGGACTGAACTACATTTAACCCAAACTAAAAGCCTTGAGCCATATTTAAGAATGCTGAAGCTCATACATCCACTTTAATCAGCTCAGCCATATTGGTACTGGACTATGTTATTCAATATGTAGACAGAGCCTAGTTATGACCCTAAATATTATAACTTGTCTTAAGAATGCTAACACATTTGACTCATGCAGCTTTTCTACTACTAAGAACATTAATAGTTCTAGATCTTGAGTGATATAAATGAAGTTCTTGTGGTTTGAGAAGATGGACCACTAAAAATCAAATCTGAACTCGCAGGCATCAGCTGAAGATGCACACAAATAGATAAAATAGCTCAGTGTGCACTGCGTTACATAGTTTGATGTTAGCATGTGGTATCATATACAGCTACACTAGTTAAAGCAAGTGAGCTGCAAAACAAAATTAAATTGTTATTGTTTATACTCAAGTGTGTAAAAAGTATGACCACAGAATTTCAAGAATTTTTGACTTAGGTTCCAATCATACTTCAGTAATTAGTTCTTTCATCATGCTACACAATATAATCTAGATTTTGTAACTGATGCACATAAGGAATAGAAAAAGTAATAAGCTTGTATCTCAAAAAAATTTATAGTTAATTGAAATCACAGGCATTTCCTACCTGAAGTCTGACCTAGTATTTAAACATATTGAGTCAGGTTAAGAAAAACGCATATACTGAGCTGCCTTAGGTTTATTCCTCATGCACAAGTCTGATTATTAGGGAAAGCAGATTGTAAGTAATATGCACAGTATGGTGCTTATAAACAAAGACTACACCGAGTGTGCATAATTTTTGTTAGTTTTGTACATAGAATGTATTGTTTTCTTTTTCATTCAGAATCCTTTAGAGAAAAAGCTTTCCATCCCTACTGAAAATGGATGAAAACACTTCCATGAAAATCAGCTGGTATTTGTGGAAGTTTATAAAGACTGTGACTTTATAAAGACATCTTGTTCAGGATATATGTAAATTAATGCTACAGAGAACAAATTATATGCCTGCACATTATGAGTCTCATAGTATTAATACCTTTTTCTGCTTTCAGCTAAAACTTTCCCATTTTTGATGCCAAAATACTCTGTATTGCTTTCAAAACATCACTTCTATCAATAAAGTCTTGGAAGCACTTCATATATTTACCTCTGACAGAAGCAAATTTGCCTTTTTCCATCTTCATGTGTATGATATGCTCTAACTTATTTAGAAAATACTTTAGGTATGATTATTTCATTCCTGAGGCATACAAACTACCCAAAGTTAGACTGTCTTGTTAGTATTTCTACTGTCATTTTACATCTGTTTCATATCCTCAGTGATTTGTCGCTTTATTTTACAGCTAATTTTTATATGTATTTGCATGCTTAAAAGCATTTTTAAAACAGTTACACTGAAAGCTATGAATACTTCAGCTTTTTTACTATTATTCTGAGGGTTTGGTTAAGATTTTTCTGTATTTTTCAAATAAATTCATCACTGTTCCTCATTATGCCTGACAGCTTCCTTTAAAAGGATGTTCTTATTTTTCAGTCTAGACATAAGAGAAAACCATAGAAGATGCTTTTGGTCAATGTGATTTAACAGAATTTATAGCCAGAATCTGGAAAAAAAATAATAGCATCAGCAACTATTACTCCCATCGCTTTAAAATAATAAATCTTGACAATTTTCTTCTAGTGTCCATTACTGTAATTGATTTTTATTTTCTACAGATAGGAGTTCTAGTATAATAACAAAGGGTTTATAAAGACCATTTACTTCTTAAACTCCCTTAAGAAATACACACAATAGAGCTTCACTCCAAATGGAAGATAAACAACATGAGTTAGGGGAAACATGAAAATATAAATACAGAGGTCTGATGATCAAATTAGCTATGAGAAGTCAACATTAAAGACAAAATCAGTGTTAAGTATTTATAGTAAATCATGACTCTATATGGACATTAAAAAACCAAATGAAATCAAATAAGCAAACAACAACCCCCGAAACACAATTAAAGCAAAACCCCCGCAAACCAACCCCCAAACAAAAAATTCCACCATAATCAACATTCTATTTTCCCTGTCTTCTTTTCCCTGAAAAAACAGTGTGTTCTATTTGCTTTCTCTTCCTTCTCCCTAATGTTCCCTAAAGCAAACATCCTGAGGAAATACAGAGATAATTGTATGAAATTAGGTGTCTCTGGGAATTTTTTTTTCTCATAAAGCATTTGCTACTTAAAGCAGTAATTCCATAAAATCAGTATTTATCTTTAATAGAAAGCAAGAAAATATTCTTTATTTACACTGTGAAAGCTCTACAAATTGGGCACACATTACACTGAGGTGCTACAGAGTAAGCTCCTTAGTATAAGAAAAGCTGACTCTCACTATTTAATACCAAGATTATGTAAATTCCTAGTACTGCTTGTGACAAAGTCTCTTCCCCCAGCTACTAACAGATAAAAACTAGTATGCAAATTGGAAATTTCCTTTTTAAGCACCGCTCTGCAGTCCCTGTGAATACAAACAGGACATCTCCTACGGATCTCTAATATGGGTTGAATCTGCTGAAACTGTGAGAGCTCACAGGACTTTTGCTATAAATTCAACAGGCAGTTCAAGGAGGAAGTAGACGCAATTTCTCTGTGCTGGGAGTTGTACCACCTGGATTCACACCTGTAAGACATAAACCTACTAAACCTTTCACTAAGGACATTCTTACACTTCCTCCTCACCTTCTCCTCTACACTCCATAGGATCTGTAGAGCAAGTACTACCTAGCATTGCTGGCAGTGGAATTTCATGAGTTAAAAGAAGTCAAAACAAGAGAGTAAACTCCTCACAACTAAACCAGCAGCACAGAGTGCCTCACTGAACTAATTAGCCATTTTACATTACATCCCTGGATGTAATTACATTACTGGATCATGCAGTTAAAATACTCTTAGGTGACAAAAACAAGTAATTAATTAGTGAACAGGATTGGTTTATCTCCTCTGCACATTAAATTCAATGAAAATAGTATATTATTTAAACACAAGAAAAGGAGTGGGAAGTGAAACTACAAGATAAATTTCTAGGATTTTTGTGAACTGTAAGATAGCTACCTCACCTTCATACACCTGATGTAATTTCCAATAGCGTCTAAATCAAAACACAGTAGTGTCTAAATCTATTTCAGAACTTTCTTGATATGCTTATACTAATTTTGCTGTATGTGGAGAGTCCAACAAATAACATGTGTCTTGTAACAGACTGGGAATGCAAGGATATGGGGCTGTAATTGTTCAAGTTATTAAAGCTTATGTTCACCCTGTAGGAGGGCACAGCTGCAGGCTCTGGATGGTTGGAAGCTGGTTGGGGGGTGAGAAGCAGTGATGAGGAGGAACATATGGACAGTGTGTGAATGGGAGCTGATTGGGTGATGGGACATGTGGACAGCAGCACTGAAGCTGAGCAGCCAATGGGTGCCCTTCTGTTAAGTTTTGGCTATGCCCAGCAGAAGCTGAAGATATCAAAGGGAAGTGTTTTCTACAATAAAGTGATTTCCTTTGCATGCACAACGGTGTCTGTGTCTTTGTTCCACGTTGCTACATGGGAAAATAATAGAGGGTCAGAAGAACATCCTTTGATGCATTCTGTGTTTTCTTCCCTCTTCTTACTTTATTTCTTTACATTATTTTAGCTATTATGAACATCAGTGGAGCCATATTACCCACAATGCTAATAACTTTTCTCAGTTCCTCATATAATGTAAGTCCATCTTCATCTGCACAGATAACAGTGTTGGCAAACCGGAGAAACTCCAAGTTTGATACAACAGTGATTTTTCAATATTGTCAGGTGCTCTGCTTGCCACCCACAATTTTGGATATTGCTCAGTTCCTCTCAATTATAAAATAAGAAACTTTACCCACCTCACAGCATTGATGACCTTCAATTTTTCTTTCTAAAGCACTTAGCACTTAAGTGAAGGACTTAAAAATTTTGCAAAAGGAACTCAAAAGTTAAAAAATAACAAAACAACGCCCACAAAATTCAGTAGCTGAACACAACTGTCAACCTATTGTCTGCAACCCAGATATGGCTCAAGGGACTGTACAGACATATTAGGAAACCTTTATCTTTGAGTTTTATTTTGGTAGCCTACTGTGTGCCCTCCACTTTCCTAGAAGAGCAAGTTACCAGCAATTTTAAAAGAGATAAAGACGGGGATAGTAGACAATGAGCACTTCTGAGGAGAATCAAAGCAGTAGACCATGAAGATGGAAATGACACAATAAATTGCTGCATCATCTATTTCTCCCCACTTTTTCCTATTCCTGAGGTTGTCCTCACAATGCCTGCTCCTTGAACAGAAACATTCCTACCAGCAACATCTAAATGATTTTTACCTGCATTGTTTCTCAACTGTTCTGAACTGTTTAGAACTTAATAGTTCTTGTTTTTTAATTGCTTGTATTCTTCTGAACAGTTATTCTGATGAAAATGGCATCACAGTAATTTTGGTCTGCAACAGTCCTCTATGCATTGATACTGCAGTTTTTCCTGTACACTGCTGATTACATGTAATATGCTGAAAAAAAAGGTCTAATGCTTTTCTTTTTCCCCTTCTGCTGTATCTTGAAACAAAGGTTTGCAATCCAATTTCTTCTGTCTGCCCATTTTAGTGAAAAGCTAAAGGTCTGGACAGTCATCAGAGTGGAAGACAGCCTACACTACTAGAATGACAGGAAAATGAAAACCACCTGGAAATTCTTAATGACTGGACAGACAGAGGAATAACACCTGCTGGGTTCCATGCAACCATTCCTAAGCTCTTGGGTTTCAACAGAAGTATTACAGGACATAAGGACAAATATGGGTATATTTGAGAAACATGTAAGATTTTTAATAGTCCTTTTTTAATAGAAAAATCTCTTTGATATTAACTGAATTATAAGGGAAATTAAATGTCCAAAAATTAATTATCCAAGATGTACCAGAACACAAGTTTACATTTTGGGCTTGATAAAATTACAGTGGACTCAAATCACAATCACAGTGCCATCCATTTCCATAACCAGTCATACAAGTAAATTTCATAGGAAGAAAAATACCATTTTCAAGCAAAAATTGTCACTATCCCATTCACAGAAGCAACTAAAATTAAATATAACAGTAGACCACAAATTTTGCTAACAAGTGCATTTTTATTATAATATCATGGCTTTATTCAACATGTGTGATAGTGTAAGTCTAGCTACAATGACTGTCCTTGCCCTTTCAGACCTGGAGGATCACTCAATTTAGTTCTTCATTCTGAATTTAGCTTTGAATTAATCTCTTCTTTATTCTACTCTATTGTATAATGTCAAATTGTAATTGATTTCTCTGTGCAGAAGCATTAAATATTGGTTTAACTAATTTAAAAAACTGGAAACATCTGAATAGGCAGACCAGATACAGTCAAAGGTCATATTCCCTTGTCCGTTATGTATCAGTGATAGAAAAGGCTGCATGCTGAATTTAAATTTAAAGAAAATGTCTAAAGTAGAGTAGCTTCTATCACTGATTTTCTGATGACTAAGTTTTTTAGAAAAGAAACTTTTCATTCTAATAAACAAAGCCGTTTTCTAGTGTTAATATCACAATGTATTAGGTTCAAATGACTAATAATGCAAGGCAGAGCATATGGAATTGAAAAACACTGCAACTGCCCAAGAAACCAAGAAATCCAAAAGCATAATTATAATATTTTTCCCACCTTTTCCACTAGAATGAAATAAAATAGCCAATAATACAGTATTTGCAGGGTTTTTCAAGTCCTAGTGAAAAAGGAAGTATTTCAAAGTGTTCTCAGGCTAGATTTAAGTACTAGCCACAGGTGAATATCAAAATTAATCTAAGACAGGTAGCAACTCTACTGCTTTTTCAATAGCTAGCACCACTAATATGGTATGCAACAGCAGCTGTAGTTTAAGTTATCTTTACATGCATTTCCATAATTTAAATTTACTTTTGCTCCTACATCAGATAGTCATGGGTTAAGATTTTTAAAGTAACAGATAACCCTGGACTAATGTTCATGATTTTTCAGTAGATAAAGTATTTTATAGGAACTAGATCCTAAAACACTTTATTCATGAAGGTAAAAAAAGGTGAAGGTAATAAGGCTACAGAGAAATGAAGCATCCAGCCTAATTAAGGTACAGGACACTACATATTCATGAAAATAATACACAAGGCATAAGAGAGAAAACAAATACATTAGGTCTGATTAGAAATCATGAGGAAAAGAGAGAGCAGAGGAGTAGCAGCATCCAGCAGTGCTAGACAAGACGATTGTGTTGCAGTCCTAAACCGAGTGGCTAGAAAGTAAAAAAAAAAAACCTCCCGCATTTTTAAGAGACAGACACAAAGAAAGCCAATAGCAAAGGGAGAAAAGCTAGCTACAATTTAAGGCAATTCCTCATCTGGGGATGTTTCTTATTTAGGGAGAAAAGAATTTAAATGGATGACACAAGGAGCATATATGCCAGCTAAGCATTCTTGGCAATGGAAACCATTGAAAAAGTTATACAGTAATAAACCGTTAATTCATAATTTTCCAGTCAGAGAAAAAGAATTGTAATTTGTACCTTACAATATCTCTCCACCTTTAATGAAGGATTACCAACAAATGCTTAGTGGCATCTTGAAATATCTTAGTATTTTAAAAATAGCCTGTTTTTTAACTATAATAAAATAATCTTAAGACAAATGAAAATGAATATGGGGAATCATTTACTAATTGTCCTAGACAGCTTAAGTAAGATTTGCAGTTAGCTTACAGAAATACAAAAGAAATTTCATGTGACTAATACATTGCAGAGACTTCTATACAGAAATTTAGAGGAACAGAATCAGCTATTCACTTCCTGTAAATTAACAAGATAGGAAGTAAACTGAACCTCTGTTCTGATTTATTTTATTACTTAAAATCCACAATAGTTTTCCTACTCAAAAATAAAATTTGTATGTGGAAGAAAGTATTTTTCATTTTTTTCATAATAAAGAAAAGAAGAAAGTGATGGAATTTTCATGGAATTATGGTGGGGTATCCAAAGGAAAAAAAAAAAAACAAAACAGTGCTGATTAAGAGTCTTGATTACATCTCATATTGATAGCAGGAGATGGGACAGGACTTCCATAGCTTTTGGGAATTGGATGAACTCACATGTTACATGCATATCCACCATGGTAAAATTTCCCAGCTAGGCTGAGTCAAGGAAGAGATGTTAGTAAGTCCAGAGGCTCCAAGTTCATCATGTATTGAACTCTACCCCTTTTCTTCTATTAAAACCTTATGCTATCTCATGAAGTGATCTGTTACAAGAATGTCCTTTCCCTGGAAAATCCAGAGTTCTACATTTAGAAATAGCCCCTCTGCCTCTTTGATTTCTCTCTTTGAAGCACGTTCACTCATTTACAGGGTCCACTCCCTAAGGATCTAAGTGTTCCTTGTCCTAGTAGGATTCAAAGTTGGAAGAGCAGAAAACACTTTACTCGTGCTTAATCTACAAACAGAAAGAGAATTAACTATTAGAAAACTATTGCAAAGCTATGGATTTACTGCACCTGGCTATTATTTGGAAATATTTCCACACAAAAAACTATTCTGCCATCACACTGTAGGAAGACAGGATCCTCTTTGTCATTTCACGTTACATTCATTTTAGCATTTGTTGTGGGCACAGGCTATAAAATGACTGAAGTTCAGGTAATCATCTGTTAAACATTTAAAATCTTCCTGCTTGAAGAATCATGGCTAAGAAATTTCTTAGAAGGTGATATAACATAGAGCAACAAACTGGAGTTGCCTGTTTGCATTTAACAGCTTTGTTAATGATCTGAGGGAAAAGCCAAACAAGAATTTAATTAAATTTCCAGATGATATCAAATTAAGAGCAGCTTCAAGCAACAGTATGGGCAAATAAATAAAAAGAAAGAAGGAAAGAAGAGAGAAAGAGAAGGAGAGGGAGGGAGGAGGGGAGGGAGGAGATACATCTGTCAGAATAAGTGTTAGGCATAGCCTGTTAAACCTGGAATTATTATATTTTAGAAAATTAAGTCTAAATACAAAAATTCAGTAATAAACAAATACTACTAGGCAATCATGTTAAAAGAAAAGAGAACCTAGGAAGATATGGATTCCACTTAAACTGGGTATTAGAAAATAAAAGTTTATTATCTACCAGATTGTGAGAAATCCATCTAGGAAAATTAAGATATTCTATTTTATTAATGCAGTTACTTAACAAACCAAAACAAGGTGTACAGACCAGTGTCTGTTTCAAGTGGATGGATTAAGTAAATGAATTCAGCTTTTTACTGAATTGTCAGACACCCTGTAATCTACTGTTATGCTATCAGGCATATAGTATACAATAAAAAGATAGTGGTCAAAGAGGGGGAGACCCAAAGAATTATTCATTTCTTGGATTAGTGCATTTGTTCATTTCATCGTATATGAAAAGGTGACTTTTTTAACCAACCACATATTTGGGGAAACAACAAAATTTCAAATGCAATTGGCACAAACTGCTAATTTCTGTACAGAAAAGGGGTACAGGTGTTGCCAGCTGGGTACAGGTAGACTCTCATTAAGTCAGAATAACACAGCTGAGTCTCCTCAGATTTCCATTATATGCAGGCATTTACTTGTGATTAGAGGTAGTCTGGTTTCACTTGTCAAATGTAGCCCCACACTGTGCAAAGCTATCACATAAATTCTGGCTTCCTCAACTACATGCTTCTTTGGGGAGTACCAACTTGTCCTTTCTCCAAACCTAGGCTGGTGTCAGCAGCATGTGAGTGGCACTTCAGAACCTAGCTCCAGGTTCAAACATCTCCTGCAAAAGGCTTGAAACGTTCAGCAGAGGTGAACTATGCAGTTCTAAGCATAGGTTAAAACCATCAGAGAAAAATACTGGTCCACTGTCAAATCTAAAATATTACCAAACTCTGTTTAAGTTACTATAAAATACTCCCCCAAACAGGAACAGATGCACTTCAATTTAATAGTTCCTTTATAGTTAAAAGAAGCAGAAACTGCCTGCTTAAGGAAAAAATATGTCTTTATGTTTAACATAAAAAAATCTTCCATAACTTTTATAATCTTCTAAGAGTTCTGTCTGCTTGGCTCTCTCTCTGAAGGTTATAATGCTCTCCTGTGGTTAGGGAGATGCTTATTGACTTACAAAGCTAAAAACAACTGGTTTCAATTTACAACGTAAGTCTAGCTATGTTACAGAAAATAATGTATACTCAAGTTTAGTAACTCCTTTGAAATTAAAATGTATTAAGAAATAACCAGGATAGATAAATATAATTGTAATCACAACTAATATTTCATACTTGAGTTCTGCCAAAAAAAAGATAATTGCAGCATGGGAGACCCTGCCACTGCAATTTTGTCCTCTGATTGGGATACTCAGAATTTTCATGAGGAGGGAGTGGGATTTCATGAATCCATGCATGACCCTGCAAGAAGAGTAAGAAACTAGTCCAGATAATCTCATACAAGAAAGCGTGGTCTGCACAAGCGATGATAGTGGGCAGAAAGGGGGGCTTCCTGGAAGCAGGTGAGAAGTCAGAGAGGTCTAAGATACAGGAAGGACAGTCAATTAATTTGTTAGTGGATAAGCCTGGAGATGTTTATAACCAACTAAGATGCAATATTCAGAACAGTAAAATTCAAACTCTTCCTTTTGAGCATATGTAGGCTAATTGATCTTGCTGATCCCCAAAATCAAAATTATTCCAAAGCAGAAGCCTTTCAAATCAAGTATTTTTTACTTACAGCATCCTAACTCCTACATATAGTTTGCATTTTTTTTTTTTTTAAACTGGGGCTTGGCCCTTATTCCACTTATCTATTTTTATTTCCCAGAAGCCAGGACACTTGATGAAGTATCTGACATCCAGCATTGCCAGGAGCCTTTTATGTCAGGCTTGAATGACTCAGCTGAAATCTGTGAATTTAAGTACTGTAACATTGATTCAACAATTCTCACAGCTCCATGTACCTTGATGATCTCCATCTATCTTCCAAACCAATTAACATGCCAGTACGGCCTTCCTTGCTGTTTACTGCCTTGCATGAGGATTTTGAAATAGCCTTTGACAAAAAGTAACTTATTTGAGTCAAAACATGCAGCTATAAAAAAAATGTTTCATAAAAGCGCATCCATGCACTACAGTTCTGCTGAATGAGGAGAAAAGAGGCTGAGAAGAACAGAGCAATGACAAAAAGAGAACAAAGCATACACTTAGCTTTCTGTGTGTTTTATTTTACTCATCCTCAACAAGTGTGATTCCTTTCAGACAGCTTAAATTTGATCACAACTGTTTTTGTGAGCAGTACCTATTGGAACTGAATTTACCTTTGAATTGAGCTGAACAGGCATAAATTTATCTTAACTTTAAGAGAAAAATGTCCTGATTTTACAAAAAGAGCTGGAAAACAGCCTTCTCTATTATTTGATATGTAGAACAATATGCCATAAAGCCTTTCAGTTCCATAAACTTTAAAAGCAAGTTATTTCATGAATACAAACTAAAACCCATCATACCATCCTTCTTTCATCTGTTTTTCACTATGTACACAGCTAGATAACAGTGATGAATATGATACATCAGTGATAAAACTATAGCACTGTAAAGGTTGGAGGCACTTCTGAAAAACCTCCCGAGGCAGTGGTGAAAAACAGAGAAAGGTATATCATCATTACTACTATCTGGAAAAATAGTAGATAAACATTTTGTCAAACCTACAAAATAGGTGTAACCTAGTAAGCACATATATATATATATATATATAATTTGTGTTTATGTATGTGTATGAAACTCAGAAAAGAGAAATAAGTTTTTCTTCTGGAAAACAATTTGGGAATTAATTATATGTTACCACAGCCCAAGAATTTTTAGTCTTACAGCCTTTCATTTTTATTAAATGAAAGTTGTTTTTAGTCTGAGGTAACTATGGTACATTCCTCTTTGGAATGTCAAGAATTAGTATAAGGAAGCCAATAAAATGTTGAAGCAATACATAGTATCTTAGTGCATTGGATCTTAGATACACACTATATCTTTTTCCTTTTTAAAAACATTGATTATAGTTTTCTGCTGTAAGAACCAGGAAAAGTTCTCCCCAAAGAAAAGAAATTGGTGCATGAAAGCATACTTTAGCTTCCCTCTACAGACACTGACATACCCTGTGGTCAATGACTTGTGCTCAAAGAGCCACCTTAAACCTCACTTCTGAAGCAACTGCTGTAGTTGACTGCATTCTCCCCCTTCTCCCACTCCCTTTATTCTCTGGCTTTTGTCTTATCCTACCATCTAATTCATAGTTCATCATCTACTAATACCTCCTTTGCCCATTGCACAAATGGAATCCTGCAGCCCATTTTTCTTAGAAAGAAATTACATTTCACCCACTGCTCTTCACTGTAGCAGGACTATGAGAGAAAATATTATTTACACTATCCAGAAGAGCTATGTGACTTTATGGTTGCACAAACACTAACTGCATGTTATTTTTATCTTAGTTTCAATAGCCTGTAACTTTCATTTTTTCCTTTCTGTTTTTTAATTAGAGAGAGCCTGTTGCTCTCATGCAGTGAGTAGATTTATTATTCTAAAAATGTTATTCAAATTATTTTACTGAATAATACTTGTAAATGTCTAATATTTATCAACATGGAAGTGATATTGCAGTAAGTAAAAACAAATACAGTACAGTAATATTACACTTAAAATGTTACTGTTTGTTAAACAAAATGAGAGAGTCTAAGAAAATTTGCTTCCATTTCTTTTAGTCTTTTTTCCTTTATTCCTAGCAAAGCTTACTCATGTTTTAGGAGTGAGCTTTCTGTATCAGGGATATCTCATGAGAAAAAGATAGACTAATTCAACTCCAGTTGCAAGAAATAAGTATTTTTCATACTATGCATACATTTTTGTGAAAAAAAAAAAACCCTTAAATCCACTCCTCTGAAATTTTCTACATATTGTTTACAACCTAAAAATTTATTCTGATACAAGCCTTTTTATAATTAGCTTTTGATACTTAATGTTTCTCCTCAGTGCCTATAAAATACTATTTTCCCATAAGTTCTAGTAACTTCATTTTGGTTTTATACAGAACAACTGTTCCCTTACAATAAAATAGATATACTCCTAAAAGAAGAGATCATGTAACTACATTCATCATATCTGTATCTGGCAATATTCAGAACTTTGTGTCATTCTTTTCAATTCTCTGATGATTCCTAAAACCCAAACAGGAATTCAGCATGGCAGAAAGACCAGACCATTATCTGAGATTTCACAGAACAGATTCATTGCTATTCACTTAAACATGTAAGAGCAGAAGTATCAGCTACCAAGTAACACAACCTTACCTATGTAATATGTACTTTACCTATGCAATAACAAGAGTATTTACTTCTTAACATATTTTCCTTTTGCATATTTTTCCCTCAGTTACATCTTACCCAGATGCAGTAAAATCTGGAAGGGCAGGGAAAACGTAAAGGAAAGGTGTGAAATCTCAGAAGGAAAAGCCCTGGACTATCAGAAGGTAAAGGAACTTAAAAAAGTTTAGGATCATTTCCTTACAAAATATTATCCCTAAAATGGCACATTTCTGTCCCTTTATATTTATACATAACATATGCCCCTTAGCAAGGATTTTTCATGTTCCTCCTCATGAGACTAAGACCTCAGGTCAAATGTAAGTTATACATAAATACTGAATGTTCCTTGAAAATACAAGCGTCAGCTGACCAGAACGAAATATCTACCTCGTAAATATCCAGCCTCTAATTGCTAACTGGCAGGTGAGATGTGCAAAACAGAAAGCAAAAATAGAATCCATTATAAATTTCTAGCTATTGTGAAAAGTAATGGATTTTCAGCTTCCCTTGTATTAGCAGTTACCAGTGAATTCAATCACCACATGTATCTGTATTAATACAGCTTACTGACAATATTGACACTACTTTTTTTTAAATACCTAGGTCTACAAAATAGTTCTGCAATAAGCTGCTAACCAATTCAACCATTACTATCTTTAACTTTACATGACATTTTAAATCACGATCCCAAAAAAAATGAAATACCAAAAGCTCAGAGGTCTGAAATAACTGGATATTTCCCCCATTTTATGGAAAACACCTGAAAGATGATACCTAAGCACATACTGAATAGGGACCACTAGGGAAACTTTATAATAAAATGAAAACATCAGCCTTATTGAAGCTTTTAACAGACACTTCAAAACATTAATATAAAGAACTATGTTTAACTATAAACTATGTTTATCATTCAGTTGATACACAGGCTGTATTATCTTTAGACATAAAATGGAAGCTAAAGGAAATGTCAATTTGGCAAAACTAAAGATGAAACATTGTAACTGCCTTTTCAAAAGAAAATACAAACATGAAAAGAAAAAGGTAATTTCCCCTTATTTATTTAATATAAAGAAACATCAATTTGCCCTCTGTAGCTAAGGAACAGCATAATCTAATATCCTATATTAAACTGGCCTCTGGGAACATTAATTATTTAATATTAGTCTCAGAATGACCACAATTGAACAAGAACTTTCTTTTTCATTAGCATGAATAGATGCCTTATAATTTAATATTTTAAAAGAAGAGTAGTACGTGGTAGAGATAATTAGCACTGGAAAATCCCCACAGCAAATAAAAGCCATTCTAATAGCTGCTGAATAAAGTACCATGTTATTCCTAAAGAAGGGAAAAAAGCATCAGAACTTCCAGCTCTATCATTAATGTAACAATGATTAAGTTAATGTAATACTTTGTGTAGTCTACGGCATGTTCATTTAACACAGTAACATGAAAAAGCCACAGTTCAAATACTTATTTCTCACACACTGACCACTAACTCCTCTGGTAACAGCACTACCTCGAGCACATATCAGCAAGATACGAAAGATAGAATGGTTTTATGGAGACAGAATGGTGTGGAGATATACAGTAAGCAAAAATACATTCAGACCTTTCTTATATCACACTCTGGCCATCCAAACCCACACATCTGTTACTCTAATTACAAGCCTTGTGCAGCTATGGCAAAGCTCAATCTGTGATGCCTGGTTTGCTTTTAATATAGCCTGGAGTGAATTTCAAATAAAGCACACAAAGGAAAGCAGTATCAATTAGTACAACAAATATACAGTGTCCACAAGGAAAAAACTGTATTTCTCTTCCTTTTAAATTCTTTTGTTATCAGCCATGTCAAAATTAAATAGCTTAGGGAAACAGATAATAGATTAGAAGAAAGTTCAATTTTTATTCAGAAGCAGCTCTTCACCATAGTTCACAGGCACTTCCATCACAGTATACTTCAGATTCAATAATCACTCTAATTTATTACAATGAGTTTAAAGTATACAATATTCATGGGCTTAGATAATCATGTTTCCTGGCTTTGTCTTTTTTTCCTTAATGCTTTCAGATTAGATTCATACAAGCTCACAAAAGAACAAAAAAAATCATGCTGCTCAAATAAGATCTTGGACATCCAGAAGTACTGATTCAGAACTGATCCAACTTTAATTGTAAATGTACTTCTCTAGAATCAAACCACATTTACCAATGTGACAGCAAGAAAAAAAAAGGAGGGGGGATCTCTTGAAAATCTATTTTTAAAAGCTGAAACTTGTATATAATACTCTATAATCTATTCCTATATGGGAAGCTTAGTGAAATGTAGCAGTGTTCACCTGCTGCTCCTGGATGACAACAACTCAAATACTCATCCTGGCAGAAAAAAACCTTACTAGTTAGGAGGCAACAGAGAAGGCTGCATAAGGCATGCCCATATTAAGAAATAAAAGCTCCATATATGGTAATGTGCCAATAAAATTCAAAGCTTTTCAAAATCATTTTATAGATATGGCAGAGTAAATTTTAGTGGATTTTTTTTTTAAAACTAACAATGTATATCTTCTATGAAGTGAACGTAAGAATGTAACAGTTCATAAAAGTTTCCACTTACGTTTTTCTCTTTAAACAGAATGGAAATATTTCTAACATTCATATTGGAGAAAAAATGCTTTGAAGCATCATTTTATATAAAGCAGAGACATCATCTTATAAAAAAGGATCAAAACTATGATTATTCACTACACTTGTGAGGTGTTTCAGCTGTAGCACTGACAATAACTCTCTGCAAGACTTATTCATTGAAGCATGATCAACAGATAGCAACACAGTAATACATATTTTTTCGTACAGTTATAAATAAATATTTGATGAAAGAAAGATATAGAAATATCTTCACATCATCATTTTATACATGTGATTTTGAAGGAATCATAATAAGATAATTAATAATGGCAAATTAATCCTTGCATTAAACCTCAGAGAGTTGAGGTGGTTTACCACCTAAATGTCATCTTTCTTTGTAAGTCACACACTAGGCAGAGAAAATTACGGAAACTGCAATAAAGGCTTCAGACATTGCAACTGTCCAGGAGGAAATGGAGTATTCAGAGAAACACGCTCAAGGAGCCCAAACTACTGCAGAACAGAACCAAAGCTGTCATTCCAGAGAGCATGGGGTTATGTGGAGCCTCCCAAGGGCACACAGAGAAATCTTTAGTTGCTGCCTTGCACATGATCTAGATAGAGAAGTCAAGCGGACAAGTTGCTCCTCCTTCTTAGGAAAGAGGTCTGTTCACTGTGAAGCTGAACTGTCACTCTCCTGCTCCTGGGAGAATTCAATGCCTCCTGAAACACACAGAGCTGAGCAGCACCTCTGCTAAGCTGAAAAGGATCACTTTTCATTCTATTTGTGGTAGCTGAGCTATTGTTCCAGGTAGAAACAGAAGATTCACAGGAAATGAAAGACCTACTTAATTTCTTAGTATAGTTCTTAAGTTCATGGTTATGAAAGGGTCCTGACACTTTTTTCTAAAATTCTATACATTCACAGTTACCATACTTGAGATGAAAAATAGCTCTGATAGCAGAGCAGCTAAATTAGATTAATAGCAGGGAAGCAAGTACGTTCCTAGCAATTTATATGTAATTAAGTTAAATTATACATATCTAATGAAAACTGTAGAAATCCTGAATTAATATCCAGAGTCAAGATTTCGTAACATGAAAGTGAACCATATTTACCACAACACAGGATTTTTCACAGCTACAAAACCAAGGCACAAAGAAGCAGTAGCAATATGACTAAAAATGGAAGAACTAGACCAGAGAACATGATAATCTTGCCAACCAACACATCTTTAATTCAAAATACAGGAAACTTCCAGAAGATAAATTCATTGACTGAAAGGAAAATTTAACCCTAAGTGCAGGAACCTTGGTTTCTGTTTCCTCACACTCGTAGTGCATCTATTGCAAGTCAACCTCATCTTGTAGAAGAGGTCCCAGCACATCCAATAGAGTCCCATAAAAATTGCAGCTTCAATTCTACAGCCCCTCAAGACTGCTTTGTAAACTAAACATAAATTATGGACAAATGAATTCACCATATGTAAACCAAATACTGGAAAAGAAGGCCACTCACAAATGCTTATTAAACCAACTCAAATGATCACATTTCCATCCTTATCTTCTGTTTCTCAGTAACAGAAAAACTGAACTATCTAAACAACAGAATATGAAAAAATGAAAGCAAGAAACAATTCTTCAACCTCATGTTAATTAAATGGAGATGAAATAACTACATTCTTCTGTGCATGTTCAACCACTCTTTCAATTTTTTTAATAACATCTTTTCATGCAGCTTTTTTTTCCCCTGAAAGTGAAGTCATTTCTCTTCTTTAAAGAGAGAGAACAAAAAGTGATATCTGGATGCTAGAGGAAATGCAAATGTAGATCAAATAATCATTTAATAATCATTTACATGCCAATGCAATTTCACCTACTGAAATAGCTATCACTTAAAAAAATAAAAAACAAACAGCTTAGCTGTGGCACTGCCCCAGCTACTGAAAGGATAGGTTAAAGTGTAATTCAGACAATAATATCCAAAATTTAATACAGCTTTGGATAGAACTTTTATACAGGCTGAGTGTAGCTACTGCAATTACAACTGAACAGGAGTATTAAAAATAATAAACTGATGAGTAGCCCTAATTTCCCTTAGCAGGTAGCCAAATATGCACGGTACTAAATTAGTCACCTAAACTACTAAAAAAATAAATGTGGGATGCTGAAAACAATTCTTAAATCAGCAAACTGAATACTGTAGAAAGGCAACAGCATGAAGCAAACCAATTTCATTTTACTGCAATCTATATAATAGAAACTATTTCTAATTATACATTACTGATCTTTAAGCAATACTAATCAAAGCCTATGGACCTTTAAACAAATTAAAAGACTTACGTTTTTTTTAACCACTGCAATTGTGTATTGTTAATTTTCTCACCTCTTTTTTGCCTGAGAACCACTTTCAGTGGATGAACTTTCTGACAAAAAAAAAACAAGTTCAATGTTCTTTCAGAAAGCCACCACTCTTTTTACAGAGTGCTAAAGCCTCCTGCTATGTATTAAACTGTTCCATTCCTATTTACCTGCAGTCAATGTTAAACTTACACATGAGTAATCTGTCCTACCTGACCTAAAAAGGAGGGAACAAAACTTGGTTGGTTGTTTGCCTGATTCTGAAATTTTCATTATGTTTACCTATCAAATTTAGAAGAATTAACTCATAAATAAAGTAATGCTTTAGCATAGCATAGCACATGCTATGGCTAACCACATAAACAAAAAAGGATGTTGTGCAATGAAGAAAATAAGACTGGTAAACTAATACTGGAAATGTGTATTTTGATTTATTAACCTATGTGTTCCATAAAAGGAAACAGTTTTCCTGAACATATGCTTTGCTTGCTTGGTTACACTTTAAAACTCCATTTTTATTCTGAATAGGTTTCCTAAAAACTCTGGTTCTTCCTTTAAGGAAAGCACTAGGTCTTTATGATAACCTTCTGTGACAATCTGTGATAATAAGCAAATTTTATGAATATTTCAATAGTTAAAAAGTAAACAAGAAGAAAGAAGTCTTTCTCTCCTTGTACTACAGTACATGTAACCCAGGCTATGTGCATTGGCAAGTCTATGGCACTAACAAAACAGGTCAGATTTCAGCTCTTTTTCCTGATTTGGGAAAGACATGACACATTTGTATTCAGATTTCCAACTGAAAACAATGAAATTTTCCTATGGCAAGACAATACTCCACACATCTTCTCTGAAACACATTGTCTAAAACACTACTAGCTTTGTAAACAGATCTTAGGAATAGAAGTTCCTATTCACTAATCAGCAGAACAAATTTCCAGAGATGCAGTGAAGCCACATTGTTATCTATACCTGCTAGAACAGTTCTAGTCCACACACCTGTGCAAGAATGCCCCTTTCCCAGAGTTAAAAAAACCCAACTATTTATATTTTAGGCAGCCCACTATCATTTAATGAATAAATATTGCATTTTTTTGCAATTACGAACTCCAGTTACTCAGCTATGATTTTTATCTTTTGTTTAATTTTCTAAAAACACAAGCGCTTAAACAGATCATCTGAGAGTCACAGGTATTATTAAGCACTAGAGCATTTATGAGGTTAGTGTAAGTCACTAATGCTGTTAATTACTCTGATTTTTATGCCATTACATCCTTGACAAACAAAGCCAGGCTGAAACACTTTCCATCATGACAGAATGATTACAATCCCTTTCTTGAATTTCCCTAAGGGAATATTGCATAGTTTTACACCATGAGTTAGGGTTTTTTTTTCTTTCAATGTTTCTTATACATCATGATCTTGCAGACTTGTTTCGACTAACTTGATGTGCAGGATTGCAACTGACACATTCACTGCTGATAAAAGTCTAAGAGAAACGCCACTCAGGTCTCTGATAAAAGCATTCACCAGAAAGGCGTTAAATCCGAAATGAACTGATTGTTTAAGTGAGCTGTCACACAGTTCACCAACAGATGTTCCACAAAGTGTAAAGTGCATCAGAAATGAAAACTTGTTCTCCATAATTTTTCTGTGAAATTAATCATTGTTATGTTTATATCTCATATTTCAGCCACAGCATTAATTAAGCAGGGTATACACTGTGCTATTCTGAGAGAACAAAACAGGCGGAAATTAATTCCATCGTCTTTGATACAAATGGAGTGTTAATAGTAATGGCAGAGTCAAACTGGAGAAAAAAAAAGAAAAAAGAACGGTAGGAACAGAAATAAGAAACTCCATCAGCATAATCCTTGATAATCTTCCATATTTCAGAGAGTGCAGTCCAGGCAAATAATATTTTAAAATACTTTAGCTCTTTTATTTTATTTTAGAACTTTAGCTCTTTCCTATTCGAGAAACCAGTGGATTTTTCTGAAGCACACTTCAAAAATACCTTAAATTTCTCTGTTGGCCCAGCAAGTATTTGTAAATTTCAGACATGATGTAAGCCTCACAGACTGCTTCTTGCTATGATTCATTCTCACTCTTTGAATCAGGCTGCTTATAATGCGTATCATTATGGTGAAAAATAATTTTTAACTTCTATTAATAGCATTAAACTAGGGGCATCAAATAATACAGCTCTTATTTTTTACCCAAATGAGTATTTTTGAGTTAGACAAGTAATAACGACCAAATTTCAAAAAATTTTTTTAAAAATCGTAGGATTCACTTCTGTGATAGTACGCAACATACACCTTCAAACACCTTGAATTTCCACTAAGCAAAGGTACAATAGTGATAAAAAAAATCTTCCTTACCTATGTATACAATTTTTAGATTCAAGATATGCCATACCAGAGGCAGCATCTAATGAAAATTTCACCAACTGTTTGGTTTTCAGCTCATCCTTCTTTTTCCTTAGGAATGACAGGAAATCACCTCCTAGAAAATCAGAGAGATGGACAGTGAGACAGACTGATAGGATACTCACATTTATCTCTCATCAGGTGTGCAAAACCAAAAAAAAAGCGTGTTATTAGCTGTTCAGTTCATCCCACCAGTTTGAGGCTAGTCCAAGAAAAAGGAAGGAACTCATCTTTCAAAAATACATTTTCCCTTAAATATCACATGCATTATAGTGAAAATTGTGCAGCATGCTTTTGATACACCTAACGTTTTCACCAGTGTACATTAAATACAGACTCAATTTAAAAATATTGAAAAAACAACTGATCAGCTGTGATATATATTCTTCTCTAATCACAGAATTATTAATTCTAATTGAAGAGGTTATGTTCTATTAGCTACATGATAGTAGTAACTTTTCAATTGATCATTTGCAGTAACGCTTCTCAAATTCTATATTGATGTGTTGGAGGAGTAATGAAATGTTTTCTTCTTGGGCAATGTTAGCTGGACACTTGAACAGGGCAGTGGAAGGTGAATACTGTGCCTTCAGAGTCTTCTGCCTTGGAGGAGCAAAGGGAGGGCGGAGAATTTCCAAAAAGAAAATTGTGTTAGCAAAAAAATAATCTGAAAAACTGATTTTGGACAAAGGTAAGCTGGAAGAATATTATACAAACACTGCAAAGCCATGTTCGGATTGATATAAATCTATGAAAGATTTTTCTAAAATATGTTTTATGTTCCAGGCAAAGACAAAAAAGTCACAGCACAGCTTTTCAGACCACACAATTATTTGGGAGTAAGTAACCAGTCACTGCTCCAGTATTTGTTTCCTTTCATTTAGGACTGAACTGACTACTGGGGTTTGTTCTTGCAAAACGAAACCAATTTGAAATACCCTATACTGACTTTTAAACTCCAGTGAAAAAGGACAGATGACTACTGCAAACTGGACTGGGTAATAATCAATTTTTCTTTAGTCTGAGAGGTTACTGACATAGTCTGGTAACTGGTAAAAAGCAGGTATTGTCAGAGGGAAGTAAGATAAACACTCCAATTAATTATGTGTCATTTCTTGCACATGTAAACAGAACTATTCTAGTTACAGCAGACAGCTAAAAGCAACTTTTAAGTAAGTCACCGCTCCAACATACACAACAAGCAGCCTAAAATTTTGTTATTTATGTGCTGAGACCTTGCTCTGTCTCTACACAGGAATCATCTTTTAATGAGTAAGCATGATAACCTGATTCATAAAGGCATGATAACATGCCTTTATGAATGTTAAGTCTTCCCTTCTTAACAAACTGGCATTACATGAATGAGAGCAGTAAATTAAGGAAGCTTATAAAAATACATTTAAGACCTTAAAAGACACTTAAGATCTTAAAAAAACCCTCTACTGTCAATCAACCACTGTTTCAATATTGAAAATTAAACAACTAATTGTTCCAATTGCTAACAACTTGGAAGAACTGAAAAGACAGATAAGTTCAGTTTCATATTCTGGGAAAACAAAATAAATAAAAACCAAACAAACAAAAAAGGAAAAAGTACAAACAGCAAAATAAGTGCAGAAACAAATCCCCCCAAAATATTGCAAAAATTCTCTATTTAAAAAAAACTTCCTGTAACAACATCAGTGTATACTACAATCCTCACAATTCATATAAATTCTATGTATAAATACATTTATGCTCTCCACAATCAACAGTGAAACTATCTCAAGTAACAAGGTATTAAAGATAACAAGGAAACTTAAGACAAACTTTAAATAAAAGAAAACCCAATCATATCCATCAAAAATTTTTAAAATACTACATGCTACAAATTTGTTTCCAATATGCTCAGGCAATCAAATTAATATCCCAATGAGTAATATTAAAAGCTGCTCAGTTCCTTACATCAGAATGTGTCACAAAGCACAAGCCTGTTACTTGCCAATGCAATTCACAACCATCAGGAAGTGATTTAGACTTGCTGATTTTCAGTGTGGCATGCACTGTACAAAATTCTAGAGTTTCCACCAAAAACAGCACCAGATGTCGAGCTGTATACAGTGCTCTTGATGCCTATCATCAAAATAGAGGTTTTAATGACATTATTTTAAACTGTCTCAGGGTTTTCACTAGCTGTTCTGTTTTCTTGTACCTGTCCTTGCATAGAAATGGCAAAAACATCTTCTAAATATTCTGTTTAATATTAATTTAAAAGCAGTGTTAGTAGCAGACAAAATAAAACAGCCAAGTGACGCCCATCTCACCCTGTACAACAGATATCATGGTGTTTAGACTAAATCTGATTATCTTCATCATTGTGATACTAAGTGTCTGCCCTTAAGAGTAACAGTTACTCCTCAATGAATTCTGACTTTTACTGCGGTCAATGTTCCAGCTATCATCTTCATAGCAAAGCATTCACATGAGTATCTTCAAGGCTGAATTAAGCCTTGAATTTCTCAACAAACTCTTCAGTGCAGAGCTGTGGTTAGGCAATATCGTTATGTACTTTTTAAAATATGTTTCAATATGAAAAGCCTTAATTCAGCATTTGCAGGACATAGTGTCAGAGCATCATTTCCAATGTAATAGCTGTTGATAAAAATTAAATAAACAGACCAATTAGACTATGAAACAACTGATACAAAAGTAGATGACTACATAATAGTAAGTAGCAATGCTTTCTCTTGCATGTGGAATTTCCATTGTACTCTGCATGGCTACCTGTTATACCAGTTAATGGCCCACAACACTGCTAGAAAATGAGGCATGCTCTAACATCCCCAAGAACCACAAAAAAAATTAGACCATTATATATATATTATCACCTAGCAGAGATGGCTTGCCTGTTTTGGGTTTATAAGAGGATAAAAAACAGTACTGGTGTCCCTTCCTAGTACAACAGAATTATTTTACTAAGTAGAGGACAAAATGTAGCTCATAAGCCGAAGTTGCATGACAGCAGCCTGCTGTAACTGGGTTCCCGAACACAGCCCTTTGTGTATTTTGCTGTGAATGGGAACTATTTCTCATTACATGCAGGAACTCTGAGTGTGAAAACACCACACATCAGCAATTCCTAGTGTTGGCTGTGTTTTACAGCATAAACTTTTTGTTGAACAGTAAGTGGCATATCAGTGGCAATAAAACCGTTCACTCCTCTGCACACAGAAAAGCAAGCTACCATTTTGAAAGAGTTAAAAAACACCCTGTGATCTATGAGAAGAAACCCAAAATGCAAAAAAATCCCAAAGAAAAATGTTAAATAGGTTTACGAAGTACTTTACTTAGTTCTGGCAATCTCTGATTTCAATGGCATTTATTATCAACTATGACTGCATATTTCAGTGTTTTCCTGAGGTGGTGTCCACAGTGACACCTACCTACTTGCTCTAGGCACTCTTGGCATCATTCTGACAACCATTATGACACGGAGCACAACTAAAATATGTTTTGAAATTATGATGGGAAATCTCCCACTGAATTGGTATATAGACATATGCTGTTTATATATTGTATCTCTATCTAGTATCCTAATAATATTATAAATAGTTATACAAATATTAATAAATTTCTTAATACAATAACAATTATTACAAATTATATGAGGTTATATGTATTATCATTCACATTAAATTTTAATAAAGAGGGAAAATTTCCTTTGTTAAGCAGCCTTTATAACTATGTTTATTTAAAAAGGTCACTTAATTCTTCTTATATTTATACATACTCTTCATGCAAAACATCTTGCTTGTGGCCACACCTCCTAATGGTCACCTAACCCAGGGGAGCTTTAGAATTCAGTATTCCAAATTGCTTTACAGGCCATTGCAATATTATTGAAATTACCTCTATCTGTACCTGTAATTATTTATAAATTTGAGAATTTAAATGGTCAGTATTTCAAGTAGCCTTAAAGCAATGTAGAACCTCCTTTACTGCCTGGTATCTTAATCTCATATGGGATCTAAAACACAAACCCAAACAGAGTTACTTACGAATTTAAAATAGTAAACATGCATCTCTAGGGAATTCTAGGAAGTAAGTTTTTTTAAGTATGTAAGAAGCTATTTGACAAACTATTTTAAATACAAGGGTTTAAAAATGCTAAAACACTCATTTTCAATAAAGTACTGCACCTTCACATTTCAACTAATGCATCACTTGTATGCAATGCAGTGCTTCTACTTTTTTGTTGTTCTTTTATTTTACTAGAAACTGTAAATAAACCCAAGGTTTATTTTTTCTAACTGTCTACAGAGTACTATTGTGAAATCCAGTTAAAACTTTGTTTTTCCTGATAAACAAAGCAAATAAAAGTTGTTATACTTATGCAAAGGGCTGCCAATGTAATATTAACAATGGCAGTAATGAAGTATGAATAGAAATACCTGTAAGTGAAAATAAAAGATGAAGAAAGCAAAAAAAAAAAAAAAAATTTAATTAATAGTGTGCATTGAGAGCCAAGGACAGGAGCAGCAGCAGTAAAGAAGTAACACACAGAGAAAAAGTGCTTGTACCAGAACTGTGCTGTGGATGACTTTTTAGCAGACAGCCTGTGATGAGACCAGAACACAGATGACTCACAGGCACATAATAACTCCACTGTGATAAAATAAAGATGAGAAGAAGGTTACAACAAATTCATATGTGCTACTTTACTTCCTTTCAACAGGATGAAGACCCAGACATATGATAATCAAAATAAAGGAAATATTGACAATGCTCAGCAGTCCTGCTTTAGATTTCAGATGGATCAAATAAGGTAAAGCATGAAGCCAATATCCCATGTGACATAAGTGCTTGTCCAAAACAGAGTCTGTCATCACCTAGCAAGAAGAAACCAGAAATCATAGTGAGACATCAACAGCTAGCATCCCTTGTCTTCTGTGCTGCTAAAATAACACTACCCAGACTACCTGAACTCTTAGGTTTTAGTATTGTGGCTGTAAGGATACCCACTGTGAGTGCATAGATAAAACCTACTTCAGAAACTAACTCAAAGGAAAATCATCTTTACCCAGGAGGCCTTCCATTCTTCAATAAATCATTCCTGTAACTGTATTATTCTCAATAATCCATAATCTAAGCACTGAAAAGGATTCTAGATTAGAGAGACATGATAGCTGATGTGAAACAGAATGTACCTAAAGAACAGAGGGGTTTTTTAATCTAAAGAAAAACAATGTTTTTAAACAGTGATACATTAAATAACTACGGCAGCAAAAACTGTTCTAGGCAAAGCTAAAAACAAAGAGTGAATAACAACAAATAAAAATAAATAAGTTGAATATAGAAGTTTTTGCAGTTACCAAAAACGCTTTGCTAATTTTTTTATGTTTGGTTGTTTCTATTCAGTTTAGAAATGGATTTTCTAGTTTGACCTACTTGCTGATTTGATTTTGTAAAATATTGATAGAAAATACAGTAATATCAAAGCCAAAATATGTGAAGAGATAAAAAATACAACTGTAATCTGAAATACTACAATAAAAGGAGATCAGAACTTTGGTCCTGTTTCACTAAGCAGTAGTCCTGAAGCAAAAGGAATTTTTAATCACCACCACCTATACCCTGGCAAAGAAATCTGATTTCTCTAAATAATCTGGAATCCATGAAGCAAAGAGGGACAAAAAGACCCATGTGCATTACAGGGATATGAGCAAGGAAAGGAAGAAGAAACAGGGTCTGTACGAATATGTGTGTATGTACTGCATGAGGGCTGGTGAGGAAGAGGGAAAAGCTGGACACATGCAGAAGAAATCCTCCAGAAGCAAGAAAGAGAAAAAACCCCCACCAAAGTAGAAAATGCAGCATCTGATTTGCACAATTTTGAACTAAAAGTTCAGATATTTCCTAGCATCAATCAGCATTCCAGGCCTGTATATGAAATCAGTGGCACCTCAGAGACAGAAGGTCTAATCTAATGCTCAAGTAAGCCATGATGTGCTTGTACTTGAGCTGCTCATAGCATCTCTCTCCTTTATCCAAGCAGATAATTCATTTAGCAGAAAAGTTCAAGATAATGTGGATATTGTATTTCATATTAATAAATAAATTATATACATCTCAGTCTCAGAACTGAGTTTTTAGTTATAAATGGGTTTACTGGCTGCAGTTCAAGTAACAAAAGAAATACACAAAGCCAGCTGTGATTTGGTACTATAATCTGAATTATCATTACATGCAGAAAATAAGAGCAATTCCACAAAAGACATTTAAGATTTATTAAGTTATATCAGATCCTCACCACTACCTATAATGGATATGTAAGTACTTCTACACTTTATGCCCTGGAGCCCTCTTTTCCAAGAAAAGCCAAAAAGTGAGCCTGAAAGGTCAGAAAGACAGCAGGCTTTATTCATACATGGTTCTGACATTTCATAACACATCCTGTGGAAGTTAAGAAGTGCAGTAACATACAGAAAGTTGCAAGGGAGTCCCATTTCAGAAGGAAGGAACTAAATAAACCAAGTCAGACCAAAGCCAGCTGCAGGTAGGACAGCATGAACAGGGTTCAGAGGTAGCTCCAGAGCTTGGGTTAAGAATCATATAATCACTTGGGTTGGAGACGACTTCCAAGATCAACAAGTTTAACCTTCGATCAAACAACACCATGCCCACTAAGCCATGTCTCAAAGTGCCAGGTTTAGTCATTTTATAAGCATTTCCATGAGTGGTGACTCCGGGTACAGGCACAACAGAAATGGCTGTGCTTATTCTGGGTGTGCCTGGGAGTCAGGGCAGGTCACATCGAGCAAAGCCACACCTGAGCTAATAAAACCTGTCACCTCTGATTTGTTTCTGCATCAGTGGCACAGGCAATTTGCATCCTAAATTATTCAGAAGAGACCTCTACAGGTTACTTTAACCAATTGCAAAGACAGAAGTTATGACCTTGCTGAACTCCCCCTTGGAAACTGTCTACATATGATTAGATATAAGCTGAGTATAGGTGAAACCTAATTCTGACAATCTTCCCATGCTGTTAGATTGCTGGATATTTCCACAGCTGTTTACATGTACATGCATAGCTCTATCTCTTTCCAGCTGCCAGGGTTCAGAACTTATCAACATGAGTTAGATAAAACAAGGAACACAAACTCACTGTTAAGTTAAAAATGAAGCTGATTTTTTTGAAATATGTATCTATTATCAGAAAGGAATTCTATGGTAATATCAGGAAGGCACACTCCATTGGTACTCCAGTGGAATGTCTACAATGCATTAGTAGGATAATGAAAAATGTCCATGCATAAACACTGGGGAGAGGAGATGAGGATCAGATCAGAACAGATCACTGGTAGAACAGACTAAATATGGTCTACTGCCCTAGAATGGATCAGGAGACACGAGGCAACTGCTGGGAAACTGTTTAGAACTGTGTGAGGCAAGGATCTGATACAGGAAGATCATCTAGTTTTCATAGTATCATAATATATAATATCCTCATCATGGATCATATTAGCATAATGCATATGCTAGAGGAAGCTATATTAAGACTCAACAGCCAAGACAGACACTTCAATTGCCTATAACTGAATGCCTGATATAGCAGAAATAAAATTATTCCAAAATATTTTTGGGTTTTTAACTATGTTGTTTATAAAAATTTACTTATAAAGAAAATTTTAAATGAAAAAATTTAAACATACAGAAACCCAAAACAGAGCAAGTATGCTACCAACTTGAGTTTAAACATTCCAGCTCCTAAAAGGAGCAGGTCACAAAACACACGACTTCAAGCTCCCTTCAACTATCTTGAATCAAGCACTGGAACATACAAAGATGTTTGCATCTACTTTTAATTAGACAAATCTTTCCAGAGAGAGTTGGTGCAAGCATCATGATGGTGCTTATCTTGCCAGCTCTTTGGAGGGACAGAGGCACTGTGGAAGGTTCTACAAGATAAGCTGCTGAAATAGTTGTATAAAGTGGTAACTGCACCACAGGATTCCACATCAATCCTCAAAATGCCCCATTCTAGAACACACATTTCAGAGACATGCCAAGTCCTTACCTTCTAATTAAATTCTCTTTTCAGGACTAACTAAGATTCAAGTAAATTGAAATTAACATAAAGAAGGAGAAGAAAGAATGTTGTAACTTAGGATTGCTTTTTGCATTTTACAGATTACATTTGATCTTGATTTGTTCTTTCCCTAAAGGAAGAGGAAAAAACATTGAAATTTTTACTGGGACTCCTGCAGCTCCTTTTTGATTACATGGGAGATTGAACGATAAATTATAAGCAAATGAAAATGCAGTTAAATGATCCTGAGTAATGCAATGAATTAAAACCCACTTTGTCATTCATGATCACTAAAAGCGAAGTTGGGGTCAGAAAGATAACAGAAAGGGTAAAAGAGAAAGGCATTTTAGTTTCTTTTTTTTTTCCTATCCTTTTCTGTGAAAAGATGCTGAGTTCACTTTGAAAAGAAAAGAACAAGAAGCAGGCTCTGTAGCCTCTTCAGCTTTTTCTTGATAAATCTTCTCCATGCCCCAACAAAATTCAGCATCCATTTGTTTCAGGCTGTCAGTCTGGACTCTGGCAGTATTCCAGGCAGTCTTACTGATCATCATATAAACTTGCTAAGAATGAGCTGTTATGAAAACTCCTTATGCCTTGTGAGGCCTTAAGAGACAATAATGGCAAATAGCTCTTTTGCTGTTCTGAATACCAAAGCAGTTCCTCATAATTATTTCTTTTTCTTCTTTTAAGAAAAGTTTTAAGGTCAACAATGCAAGATAAAGCACCAAAATCCCACTGGGACAACAGACAGAGCAAAGAAAAATGAATAAATTAACACAGAAAATGTGAGTATAATGCTCAGTTTTTCAGATTGACTTGGCACTACAGGAAAGTGACACTCTTTCTTACACAGCGTTATAAACTCTTCCATGAAATTCTGCTCTTTCTCATGTGGAAACCATCCCTGGCAAAGGTTTATCTACATTAGAAAATTCTAGAGGTTGCAAATATGCAGCAATTTTCCCTGAACAGCTTTATGACTAGTGTTGCACATTTACTTCATTACTTTTCAGGTCAGTCAAGTCCATAGGACAATACAAACTCACAGTTCTATACCATCAAGCATTTGGCAAGTCTCAACATGTGGGGCTTCTTTCCCCAAAATTCATTAGCAATTCTCATTTTAACTTCTATCTTTCTTAGGATAAACTGTGTACTTAAAGGATATCACAGCAGATTAATAAAAAGTTACTGTATTCAGTTATTAAACAGTACAGTATTCCTATTTTTAGATCAGAAGATACCAGAAATAAGCCTCCACCAAATGTGACCTTTGGAACAAACCTTATCAAACCCATCTTAAAAATCATTTCACTATAAAACAGTAAGAATTAAGAAGAACATTACAAAGAAAATAACTTACAGCAACCTATATGATGTTCAATCCTTCAAGACACTAACATGTTGCAACAGTCTGGTTTATCTAAGCAGCAGTCTTTTAAACAGTCTTAATATTTTCAAACTAGGAAGAGTTGTCATAGTTACACAAGTTATACAAGAAAGGGAAATCCCTATGGTAAGTTCTCCATTAACAACACAATGTTTTAATAGAAAGATAATTTCCAAGTAAAGCTGTTTTCTCATTTCTTAGTCTACTAAAAATTTCACAGAAAAAAAACAGGCCACTGTAAAATTCAGGAGGTTTTATAATTTCAAGGTAGTTGAAAAGCCATCCAGCAACTACAGTATTGGGCTGTTAAGAAGATATCTGGGCTGTCTACCCTTTTTGTTAGTATTTCAATCTCATTTAGGTAGAGAAGAATGAAATCAATTAATTGCAAGCTTTAAAGGTTACTGCAAATTTATCCATTATGCAATCACAAAAATTTTAAAACCATCTGCTTGCTAAATTCCTTTTTCACAGAAGCTAGCTAGCATAACTTAAGCCCATAAATCTGATTTGTGTATAGATCTCAACTTACAAACACATAAAACTTTAATAAGAAAGATAGTAATGGTTTAGTTTACATGGCTATCTTGGTAATTTTGGAAAGGCAAGGGGAGGATAGGCAGGAAAATTTGTTTAGGATTTAAAACAAAAATTATCTTTTAGCAACTCTCTGCAAATTCCTGAATGCTGTTTTTAGGTCCCATTTCTTTCATACATGTAACTTTCCATACATACATGAAGGAAATTGCTGCTACATACATTCTAGCTTCTGTTTATATACAACAAAGAATATTTTACTTCGTTTATTTTTTCAACAATTAAAATTATAGCTTATAGAAAGCAATAATAAATCTAAATTCTACAATAAATAAACAGTGCACACATTCTGTACAAGGTGCTCCTTCCCACTTCCAGAGGAACCTGCAGAAAGACCTGTAGGACAAGACTCAGGAGAGAAGAGACCTGGCCCTCTAAAAACCCAGCCAATGGCAGGGAGATCGGATGCATTTTCCTGTATGTGCATCCCTTAAAGAGGGATCTATATAACATACATATACTTAATAAGACCTTTTCCTAGTGCCTTTTAAGGTGGATTGCAAAAAGGATCAAGTCTTTCCTTCTGTTGTGAAGATGACAGATTGACACTGGTAGGACATGTACAGTGAGATCAGCATGGCCAACAGCAAGTCAATAGTACGCAAAGGATGTTATTTTCTTGCTAACATGTAGTGCTAATATGAGATGTGTTTAAGGCCAGGCTGGTGGGGCTCTGAGCTACCTGTTCTAGCAGAAGGTGTCCCTGCCTATGGCAGGGAGTTGGAACTGGATGATCTTCAAGGCCCCTTCCAACCCAAACTGTTCTATGATTCTATGTATCCATGATATGCTACTTTGTTTATTAGTTCAGCTAATCCTCCCTACATCACCCAATCCTGACTTTTCTTTATCACTATGGTTCTTACCATAGAGGTAAGAGGACACATAACACTTTTGTTAACACCCCCACAACACCCCCCAGGAAAAGGGTCTAGTGCAAGGGATAATGGCCTTTGACAACTTAATTTATCTGCTATTTGCTGGCAACATTTGGGCTATTTTTGCACGTAACAAAGGATGGACACAATTAAAAATGCACCAGCAACCTTTCTTTACTGTTTTCACTGATGCCTTTATCCATATGCATGGTTTTCAAACCTATTTACACTTGCAACAAAGCTATCTCTGCAGAGCCAGATTATGACAGAATCACTAGCAGAGTAGCACCTCTCTATATAAAGTGTTAAGTTTCAATATACATTTCTAATACCTGAATAAATTAAGACTGATTTAAAATCAGAATCTGGAATGCAAAGCAGAATTTAACTTCTATGGAACCACACCACAGGAGTCTCAAAAGACACAGTAGGTGTACATGTATTTGGGATATATAGATGGCAGATAATTTGCAAGCATTAGCAAAAGTTAGAAAACACAGGAGAAATCCTTTGTTTCATGGAGATGCTTCTAATTTTATCCTCAGGGAAAGAACTGTCAGACATTTATAAAATACATGTGTTCTCAGCCATGCATTCACAGAATAGAATTCTAAGTTAAAACTTAACATTTTTAATTATTAAACAGAATGTCAAACTGTTTAAACACCAAGCATAAACCCATTTAAGACAAAACAATGAAGATAATGAGAAAGTTTAGTATCAAGTGGAAGACAAGTTTACCACTATCCTGTTCTTTAAAGGCCAGCGTTAAATACCAAGTCAGAGCACTATTAACTATCATTTTTTTGTAATCTCAACCAAACTTGTCATTAAAAAAAAACAGTAACATCAGGATCACTGCTTCTCTACTTATCTAAATGACTTTTCTCTGGCATATTTATGTTTTCTGCTGATTTGGTCAGTCTCTTGGTGTGCCAAGATGTAAGAGCATCTGGAAAGTATGATGGCTTGAAGGCAGTCCCATGTTTGTGAGGACATGCAGGGAGGGCAGCCAGCCCAGGGGGTTTACAGACCATTGAAACAGGGCAATAATTCTCTTTGCAAGAAGTTTCCTTCTGAAGCAAGTTCAAAACCAAGAATGTTTGGATAGACTTGAACTGCGGAACAGGTATGAGAACCAGAGGAAAGTTCTCATTCAATTACTCCTCAATTGCATTAGCATGTTTCAACTTGTACAAGACTCTGAAAAAACTGTAGCAGAATGATAAAGGTGCTAAAACATCAGGATTTAGTTTTATCTTCAGAGATGTCTGGAGAAGCCGATTACTAAAGTACCCCTTAAAACTGAGGACACTGCCTTCAGTCTCCATTTTAATGAAGTTAATTGTGCATACAAATATAATAATCTAATAGAATCTAATTTAATAAAGGCAGAAAACTCCACAAAGTCAAATATTTCATCAGTGCTCTCATTCTACAGCCTGTACTCAAGAATTATAAGCAATCGAAGTCTTCATGAACAAAATGGTTCTTAAAGCAGCTTGCTGTATAATTTTGAAGACAAATCCAGTGATATATAAAACAAACACAGTGTTGTATATTAAGCAGTACTAGAGGCTACCAAATCAACACGTTTTCCAGCTGCTGAGAAAATCAATGAAGAGGTAAAATTGCCCAAAAGCTGTTATCATCCCAACAACTTGAAATTCACTCCAGCCATTGCTGAATAAAATTAACTTGCTTCCAAAAATAAATCAAAAGCAACCCAAAACCAAGCAGTACATGCTAGTAAAGAAAAAAAAATGTGTATTACTAAAGGTCACCCAAACATGAGTTATTAAAATTGAGACATCACCCAGACGTGAAGTTTCTTTAAATACTTCTTAATATTCACTACCTAATTCTACTGTTAAAGGAAATGCCATTTAATATCTCATCAGGAGACTAATGAAGCTTCTGTTGTCTTTAAAGGCTGCAGGAAAATTCTCAACAGATTTCTGGAGCTCAACCATTCCAAAGCTAGTAGAATCCAGCATTTCTGAAGATTTGCAACACAGGTGACTTTTCAGGTCAGTCACAGAATGCAGAATAAGACAAATAGAAAAAAAATACATTTCACATTATGGAAACAATGAAACCTATGGAAATATCCCGCTAAAAAAGGGAAAAAAACAATTACCTGGAACAAGTTCCATAACGATATATATAGGCTGTCGTTGAGTGCAAACTCCTATAAGTTTTACAATATTAGCATGATCATATTGTTTGAGTATTCTGCAAAATACACAAGAAGTTTATTATATTAATAAACTTTATTGTACAGGCTGATTAAATATTTTAGGAAAATATCTTAAACTTCTAATGTTACGTTAATGGAAGATGTCATTATTGTTATCAAAGAAAAGAATATCATTACTGTTATCAAAATCAATGTAACAGATTTTGTTACACTCTTTTGTTACCACTCTGAAATGAAAATCATAACTGATTCATTAATGAATCAAAAATTATTCTTATTGTAGTTTTACCATTTGTCTATGTGACATTTATCTACATAACTGAAAAATGGCCTGAAAGATTTGCAGTTTCTTAAGAACCCTTGCATTTAATCAGAATTTCAGTGGTGGACCAGAAGCAGAGCTACATCAAAACAGTATGCACAGCGTGCCTGTTACGCTTCCCTGCTGCACTGTTCAAAAGCACATTTGTTCCAATTTTACTTTGAGAGATTAATTAATACAACAAGTTTTAGGAGACTATAAGGACAGCAATTTTGAGAATTAAATGAAAACATTTACATCTTTTGACACGCTTTAATAAGAAGAACATTTCCAGCCTAAAACAGCATGCTATGATTTGTAAGTGAAATGAAGAGCAAGAAAAAATTCTACAGAGACCTTGTAACTTAAATGTTCCTTCTGATATTTGCTGACTCAAAACATACTCTTTTCCCCTTCCTCCCTAGGATCAAGAGTAAAATGCTAACCTACCTGCTACATACACAATTAACGAAAAATAAGACATTCCATTTTTTCAGACCATTTTTTTCCCATTAGTGTCAAGCTACTTAACAAATGACATATCTGTGCCATTGCCAAGTTTTTAAAAATTATTCAATAGATAGGCTGGCTGATCATAATTCTATAAATGCAGATAGTATCTTCCATTTTTCAATACTGATCATACTAGTTTGGGAGTGGAAACTGAAACATATGAAGCTTCATAGCAAGAAGCAACAAGGTAGTTTAAAAATGATGCCATTTATCTCAAGTCACCCCTCTCCCTGGAGTCTCAGAACCTACCTATGCACATCAGCTGACACTCAGAATACTTTGCACATTCTGTCATGACTGCGATTTGAAAAATAAGCATATAATCTCATGCTGATTGACACAGTATAAAATATCTCTAACTAGAACAAACTCTTCTTACAAAGCAAAAATTACTAAATGGAGTCTATACCCCACAAAAAAAAGTAGTCTGGGCACATTTGATCACCTCTGTTAGCCATGCATGTAAGGCAGGATTTAGGCCTGGTACAATCACATTTAAATTAACAACATCTTCCAGTCTTCTTATCCCAATCCTCAAGGCACATCTTAGAAGTTCTAAATGAAAGCACTTAAGAAAACAAGATTTATTTTACAGGCATGGCTTGCTTTGTCAAAGAGATGGTTTCAGCAAGTGCAGATGCTATTGCATTCACATGTTAAAAATGCAAATGTTTAGTTACCAAGGCAACAGTTGTGGAATGTACTGAGGGAGAGAAAGGAAGGAAAAGTTTGACTACTGCTTTTTTTAATTTTTAAGAAGGTCAGGTTTTGTAAATGTATCTGGTAATACAAACTGAAAAAAAACCTGCCACAAATAATTTTAGAGAACCTACCTGGCTTCTGAGAGAAATTTTATTTTCAGTTCCTGAGGAAGATCTTCTTTGCAAGTTTTTACAGCGACAGGAGTTTTATCCTTTAACGTTCCTTTATACACCTCACCAAAATTACCCTGAAATCAGGGGGAAAAAGATCATTCTAAGTAAATAAAATCTTAATGAATTGCCAGAAAAAATAATGCAGACAGGTATTGAAACTGGAACAGAACTTTGGAATGTGTTTACGAAGCCAGTGATATTTTCTTTGAGTACCTGCCCTAACCAAAGCTGGTCACTCTGACATAGTACATCTATTATATGTACATAGCATGTAAGTTCTGGTTTGACCTTGCTGGAAAGAGGGGAAAAAAACACCATTAATTAAGTAATTAGAATTTTCTCATAAAACCTCTCAGGAACTTTTCAAATCAATTGACACTGACGGTAATACTTTGTCCGTCTTATTCCTGATCCTGCATGCCTTCAGTTTCACACTATTATATTTTCTGAATAATTTTTAACTAGCAGTCTGGAAAAGACCAAAAACTGATTTCAAAAACTGTGGCAAAACTCACCAAAATAAAACAAACATTCTTATATGTCAGAAAGAAAAAATACAAAATATGAAAAATGAAAATACTGAATATTAATTTTTATCATAAATTAAACACACTGCAAAATGTTGTGTCTGGTGATACAGAATTTCTTTAAAACCCAAGCTCAGCATTGCTCTATAAAGACAAATTTGTAAAGCTTCCATTTGGACAAGACTTTAGAAAGCAGCTCCTTTTATAATCAGACATTTTATGTAGTGAACAACATACCCCCAAGGCAAGTTAGATTATTTAGCTTTCATAGAAGAAAAATTAAGTAATTAATACCGTAAAAGTCTCCACCAGATGCGTTCTGACTTAATAAAAAAAAAGGAAAATTAATTAGAACACAAATCGAAAGAAGGAAATTGTGAGGTACAGAACACTGGTATGAATGAAAAAAAACCTCAAGAAAAGGAAACAAGAAGGAAACTATAGATCTCATACTTCCAGTTAAGCTTTTATTTCCCAAATAAGCACAACTCAATTTTGAAACTATGTCTGATTAATTTCCACATGCACTACACCTCTGTGTCCTGGTACAGGTGACTTCAAAGAAGTCTGCTGGAGATGCTTTCCTTCCTTTCCTGGGTGATGAAGATTTCATTACATCATGCAGCTGAATTTAGTGTTGCCAAAGAAAGACGACAGAAAAGGGAAAAAAGAAACTCACAGATGGAAAACAGTAATGTGCTTCCAGTAACAAGAGAAGAAATATAGGGCTGAACACACCTGCAGAAAGTTTTTACATATGCTGGGACAAGGAAGATGTAGCTTGCAAGTGAGGCTTAGGATCTCTGACAGCCCTTCTAAAGCTCTGCCAGAGGCTAGTACACTACCTCTTCAGATCTGAAATGGCATCAGGCACCCAAGGTAAGCAACCGAGTTGCTCCTAGTCCACTTTTCCTCTACCCTTCTGGTCAGAATAATTTAACAGTGAAATCTAAACCCACCCTAAGCTTTATTTAAGTCTTGAAAATGCATTACTTCTTTATGGACAACATTGAAGTATTATTAGATACACAATTTTTAGTATAACACATTCCTATTATGCAACTTCCATTTTGTGGGGTATTATAGAATTAATGCTGAGTAAATAAACTGACCATTCACTCCTGAGGTGATCTCTTCCAAAGCCTGCATTTTTTACACATTAAAATTTTGTGACTGAATTTTGTGATTTCTTCATCTTTTCCAGGCCACTCAAGGTTTTGTAGACTCTCAGATTTCTCATTTCTGTGGTGAATGCCTATAGTTTGTTTCACATTTTGTCATACAGATGCTGAAGTTCATGTCATTCTTATCTTTTTTAAGTATGACTACATCTTTTGAGAGTTGAATGCATAAGACTCATGCTGCATTCCAAGAAAGCTTTTAGCCTGTTCTGTATTTTTTAAATAACATCCTTCTATAATCACTTTAAAATTCTGAGTTGCCTTTACTGAATGTTAAAAATGGTTTGTGCCAAAAACATGCACAACACATGTAAATTGAATTTACTAAAATGCTTTTCAAATTGCTTTGTCTTTACACATCAAAATGAATTCATATTTATTTTTTAGCAAGTCAAAGCTTTTTTATGGCTGGAACATCTTTATTTTTCTCCCTCGATATTATCCTGTTTAAGAATGTGAAGATCCTACACTACCTGCATTTTTTAAAGGCACAGCTCTGTCCGGTCATACTTTTTGTTGTCTTACACTGCCAAAGAGATTTTATCCCAGGTAACAGAAGTTTATGGCAGTATTTCATTCTCTCCACCTCTTGAATTTCTTATTGATGCTTTTATTGTGTATCGTATTAAGAAGGCAATTACTGCTTTGATTTGTCTCTTCCTCATTTAATCTAATTTTTTTCAGTTTTTGGAAAACCTTTTCAAACACTGTCCAGAGTAGCACTCAAAATGGTCTTTACAGGTGCAAAGGTGCCAAAAACGTGAGGAGTTTGCCTGATTTTGAAGACTTGTACTTTCTAAGCAGACTTTGTAAACTGCAAGTTTATAAACTACACAAGAATTATTATAATACAGATAAGACTGTGAAACTACCTAACTGCATCAATGAATGAGTGAAAATAATCACGCACAAGCAATTAGCATTTAAGAAATAAGGATCTAGTAATCTCATCATATCAAATTTTATACACAAATACATAAACATACACCTGTTTCTCTACATATTTTTATTTATATTTTGCAACATTTTTCTCAGACTACAGAAAGTAAAACAGCCTCATCATGTTTTATATAAATCCAGTTCGCTCAAAACCCTTCCAAAAGAGAGAAAAAAAAAGTACGCTAGTCAAATAATTTCAGCACAACCATTACAATGTTTACTCTCAAGTGTGATTTACATCTGTTTAAAGCATAAGGCTGTCTTGTGTATTAGCATAAAAAAAAAGACATAAAAATTGCATACCACAGTAATTTAAAAGAAAAGGTATACAGAAATAGCTTAATGATTACAGAATACATACTCAAATGTTATTTAGCTCACTTTATTACTTACTTTGCCCAGTAATTCCCCCAGTGTGACATCTTCATGATTGAGAACCCATTTCTTATCCTATGAAAAGGAAAGCAGAATTTTCAGTCTGTGCAAATATGCAAGATACAATTTCTCTAAGACACATTTCAATAGAAATGGAGCTGAAGAAGTATTACATTTAGAACACTCAGTCACAAGCAGACCAAGAAGTTCTAAAGCTAAGCATTTATAATTCAAGAGTTTAGAAATCTTGCTACATAGTAAAATAGTGAGTGATATCATATAGATAATATTTATTAGAAATTAAGCCTACAACATGATGGTATGTAGATGGATGAGCACTATACAAAGTTTCACACAAGCTCTGGAAATTATATTTAGCACCCTGATTTTAACAATTTGTCAAGTGAAAATTAGATAAGAAAACTTCATTTTAGTATACAAAGTAACTTACTACTAAATCAAAAAGAACTCCCACATTTTTCTCCTTAGTGAGAAATGGAGTCCTTCTCCATTTCTCAACAACAGACATATTAGTATCTCTTACACTTTCTCTGATAGCTGGAAATACTACAGGCAATTAATTACCTGAAAAGATAATACAATGCCAGATAAAGGCATATTTTGTCCAGGCATTGACCATCCCCCTGTGCTGGGCACTGGTGTCCAGTTCTGGGCCCCACAATTCAGGAAGGACATTGAGGGGCTGGAGTGTATCCAGAGAAGGGAACAGAGCTGGGGAAGGGTCTGGAGCACAGGTCTGATGAGGAGCAGCTGAGGCAGGTGGGGATGCTCAGCTGGGAGAAAAAGAGATTGAAGCCAGGTGGGGGTCAGTCTCTTCAACCACATCCCACATGAAAGGACGAGAGGAAACAGCCTTAAATACTGCCAGGGAAGGCTCAGATTAGAAACTAGAAAAAAATTCTTCACTGACAGTGTGGGTAGGGATCGGAGTAAGCAGCCTAGGGAGGTGGTGGAGTCATCTTCTCTGGAGACTTTTTGCTGAACATGAATTCAGCAAATTAAAAAGGGGTGGGGATCACTGCTATTGTGATTTCTATGTTTTTGTTCAAAAGTGTAATGTCACAAGTATGGATTCTAGAGACTCTCTGCATGCCTCCATTAACCCAAAGTCTCACCACACAACACCTCCCAGCCCCATCCCAAGAATTCCTGCACCATGCTGCATGATAGAAACCAATCATTACTATTTCTCTTCCTTGGGTGGGAAATTGTGAGACTTAGGAGAAAATTCTCAATATACCGTAATTTATTTTTCACCTATACACAACACTATTGCTTAAAACTACTGCCTCAGTGATAAAACATCATAAGAAACAAATTTCTTTTATCTCCTTCTTTTGATACTTCTTGCTGAATCAATGTCTCATTCAGAAGCTGTTATACTACAAATAGATAGGAAGTGCTATCAAACTGCACACTTGTTTAATAATAATACTCAAGTTTTAGAAAATGATTTGCAAAGAAAGCATAAAACAAACAAACCCACAAAAATTACTATTTAGAGTTATTAACATAATGGTTTTTAACATTTAAGTAAGTGTGGTAAAGCCAAAAAGTTAAAGAATTAAAATTGAAAGGATTTTTTTCCTGGCTAACTCCAAGGATTCTGTACTTCAGTGAACAACTTTTTGACAACATGACATTTCAAAAACTTATTTATGAAGGAAAAATTCTGATAATTCTTCAGAGAACTAACCAAAGAAAGTAACACCATAAACTAAAATAAAATGATCTGTTGAAGGATTTATTTTAATTGCATCTGTACATTAATCATTACCTGTATTTTTTATGAAAGCCTTCTGTAATTTCTTATACCACTTTAACTCATTCATTAATTTATTGTGGTTCTGCCACAATCAAGTTTTTCACAATCAAAGAATTATTCCAAGTTTGACCAGTATTGTTTGCTGTAACTCCTATAAACTGCACAAAAGCAGTTTCTTCAGCAGAAATCTAACAGAAGAGTCATGTACATCATGCCAGTGTACAGTTCTGGCACTAAAAAAGAAACAAGCTAAATTTTGTAATTTGCAATAAACGTGTTAGATATTAATTTAAATAGTGTACAAAACACACTATCATTGGCTCAGATAACTGCTTTTAATTAATAAACAATAATACGAACAGTAAGGTCAACAATAATAAGACATTATATTGCAAGTCTGTTGTCTCACTAAATCTACTTGAATTACCTTGAGTTTAATATGACGTCATTCAATAATCTGAATAGCTGTCAATAATTAAACACATCAATAAGGCACACAAATCAATGGATAAATACTAGCATATCATGAACAAAGGTTATGAAATAAAGTCATGTCTCTGTCTGATCATGAAGTTCATGATCTTCTCCAAGTGCTTAATTCTGACTGTGAAGAGCATATAAGGATTTTTCCAGTTGTCAAATGCCATTACTCTACAGATTAATCATGTGAGCAAAAGATATTGAAAGTTACAAAAGAAATGTGACAGGAAAATGGGACATAAAAAATATTCTTGAATGTAGGTATAGATCAACAGACTCTTTCAAGTCACAGAAATTTTCATTTCAATATAGTAGCTTCTAAATCAAATGGAGTAAATCCAGCACATTTTTGTACCATCAAACTAATCTGAATGACAGTGAACAGAGCTCCTGAGACTATTAATGCCCATTACAATTTCATCAAGAAGGAAGCTGTTTATGATGCAGCCCTCTTCTTGTGACACAGCTACAAATCTCTCTTTACCTTGTGCTTATTCTGATTTTTCTCTTGTTAATTTTGGACCACAGAATATAAAAGCACTTCAGAAAAATTCAGTCACACAAATTCCACTTGAGCATACTCATTTGTGATCTTAATTATATACCTTATTTCCAAATTGAATTACTTGGGAAATCCCAATGCTTTACAACATTCTACTTTATTTCTGTCCTCTGGCCTCCCCCAGGAGGAGAAACTGAATTACATGAACATCACACTTCAAGCACAGGTTTACTAACAAGATGTTGGGAATCCTATCAGTGTATCTTAGCTTTGGAGGTGCTGGTACATCTGTTGGTCAAGCACTGAAAGACAACCAGTCAGTTCACAAAGGGGAGAACATGGTTAGCCTTGATAGTTACCCTTCCCCAACAGCCAGGTACTCAATAACAAACAGCACACTGAGGGTTTTTTATATGCAGGAGCTTGCTAGTGACTACCTTTCCAGACTCTGCAACTATCCAGCACACTTGTCTGCTTTCAACAAAGATAAACATTTTCAAAGAGAAGAGTTATTTCAAAAGTCAATTGTGACTGACAAAAACCAAGCCCCAAACAGACCAGTAATTAAAGAAATAAAACTTTAAATTGTGAAAAGGAATACTTAAAAATAATCAGAAATGTCTCCTTTTACTCATAAAGTATTCCAAATACACAGTGTACTACTCCTGGATATGTTGCATTCCTTCTATAATGTTAGGGTGTTTCATAGTTCTCTAGACCATGTTAAGGTTCAAACCTTGAATAGCTTGCAAAGAATCAATTGTTCATCAATCCTTACTTCAGTGAGCATACAGTGGAGTTGTGTGCAAGCCACTGAGAACAGTTTGAACAGCAGATGGTTGCTGTAGAAAATGAATCTCATTTTTCCTTTTCTGAGCTATGAGATGGAATTTTTATCACTATTACCCTAAACATGTTCAAAAGATGTAATGTAAGTGCAGTTTTTCTCCTGCCCACTTCCCTTCATTAGGAGAAACTACATCAAAGAGATCACAAATTACTATGCCAGGAAGAAAGCTTACTAATTATCTGTAGTAAATTATAACAGCTTTCAATAAAACAGAAAACATAACCATGAACTAGCACTTAAGTGTTCGAATTCCCTTAGCATTATTTTTCTATAATTCTCAGTAACAATTTTAATAATTAAGAATTCTAAGATGTTACTTTTTCAAATTAAAAATCAGCAGTAAAGCAATTAGATAGTAAACTTTTGAAAACAGACGTTTTGAAAATTTGTTATGAATTTATGAGCTTCATCTTAAATATGTGGTTCTAAAAATCTTACCATTTCTAAAAGGAGAGAGAAAAGGGAAGGGGGGGAAAAAAAAGCCACCTGTGCTTGTATTCAGTCTCAGAGAATCACCAAATGAAACAAATATTCTTACCCAAACTCCAAAGCAAGATTTTTCAAAGAGGAAGAGTGAAGAAATCCTAATCAGGTTCCAACACAGTATGAGTAAGTAAGTAAAATGTTATCATTGCTGTTATTTACTCATCTCATGTTCCCTGTCACATTATCTACTCTTCATAGTTCAGAAGGCAGTATCTATAGCAAATACTGTCAACTGTTTTTCATCTTAATTGTAGATGTAACAAAAGTGAAAAAGGATAAAAAACTCCAGAGGATGGAAACTGTAGTTGATTTAGAGAGCCTCAGAAGGAATCAACCAAAACCAAAAACTTACTGCTTTAGGAGAATTGAAAACATATGACTTTCCAATCTTAAGAATCTATCTGAGCACAGCAAGTAGCATTTATGAAAAACCTAAATATCCCTCCCCTTTCCCTCATCCTAGTACATTAATTCTTAACATTCTTCTAAAAACCTCAAAATAGAGAAATATTGTCAACATCTCAGGAAGCAAGTGCATAAACAGGCATGATGCCTGTTTCTTCATGTTTTAAGTAGAAAAAATGCATGAAAAATACTTCACAAAGTATTATTTGCTCTCCTTCCAAGTTAAATAGGAAATATCAGTAGCATGAATTACTGCAGCTAAGAGCTATTTTTCTACATCAACAAAAATGGAAAGCTAATCTTTCATTTTGAATACTAAGGATAATTGGAGTGAAATTCTTTTTATGGCTAAGAAAATCAGAATTGCAGACAATTTTCATCAGATGGGTATTCAGATCTCACTTATCAGAACTTGATGAACCAGACAAGAAATAAGTAACAGCTGTGTACATGTGGATAGGGTTGATCAATGTGGGAAAGGAAAATTGTCTTTTAAGAGAAGTACTATTTTTGATACCACCTATGCCAATAGATATATGTTCATATGAATTCCATGAATCATAAACCATGTGATTCAAGTCCTTCAGATTAAGTACAAAGGTAGCTGGTGAAAAAGATTTTTCATAAGAACAAGTGAGCTTTACAGGAGGGGTTTTGAAAAACCTCACTGGCAACTTCTTTAAAACTGTTTCAGAATAAAGATTCGTGAGCTGTAAAAATTGTTATGGAATCTGCTTTGCATTATTAACAGCACTGTATTAAGCCACACTGATGAAACTCAATGTGGGCTGTAAAGCAGAGAAATAGCACAGACAGGTTTAGCTCCTTGGGAAAAAAGTACTATTTCATCTGACTTCGTACTGTTACATAAAAAAACTCTGTGATGTTCAACCCTCCTGCTAGAACCAAATTCTAAATAATCATAGAACAGGAGGGGAGAAGTAAGATTTGGAAAAGCTACTGTGCAATTTATAAACTGCAGAAATTACCTCAATTACCTGCACAGTTGTTATTTGACCATTCTTTCTTGAAGATCAGTAGACAAAATGACTGTACAATTCAACATAAAACAACCTTTTTTTTTTTGCAGTACTTCCCTAAGCGTATGTTTTCTTATTCATGAAAGGGCTAAAATAATGCTGAGTATATTTCAGGAAATAAAGAAGTTTAAAAAAAACCTGAGAATAGAAAGACACAGAATGTGAAATCCTTAAGCACAGGAAAAGTCAAGTTTATGTCAAAACCATTATATTTCAAGCACATTAAAACACATGTTATTCCTCTCTACTGAATACAGTAAATTCAGCTACCAAAACAAAGTACTCTGAATTATCTATTAACCAAATATATTCATACATAAAAATTATCAGCTCTGGATCAGAAATGCCCTACAAAACAGTGAAAGTCATTTGAGTCATACACTCAAAAATAAACAAAACCATGTGATAATGTGGTTTTTCATTTAAGCATTCCCTGTGATTTAAACAGAGAGGAATGGAAAAGCAGAGTCACATTATGCATGCATAACACCCTCCCCAAACACCTGAATTACTAAAATAGGCTCAAATATTTTCACATATGTGGCAAACACATTTTTACTTCCACCCACACATGAAAAGTTATGCCAAATGGGGTTGGGGGAACTACAGGTGCTTGTAAAAATGTCCAAGAAAGTATCCTTAAATTATGTAAGATACTTAGCCACATACCTAGTTCCATCCTGATTTAACTTCAAAAATATCCAGTTGTTTCCAGTTACATGATTTTGTTACCCCAGGAAGAGAAACACTTAATTCATCCCTCAGAATTGATGTCTAAGTTACAGTGGTCAGAATGCAATACCTTTCAGAGTACTACAGTTCCGCATTAGAGCTTCCACCAATTACTACTTTGTTCAAAGCAAAACCCCAAGATCCTTCATCCTATGCTTTTATAGCCACACCTGTTCATTTTGCACTCTTTCATAGTCTTCAGATAACATGTTAAAACCACTGAATAGGAACAGAAATAACCTCTCAAAATTTCAAATAATCTGCTGTATTAGCTAGTTTGTGACTGTGAGAGTGCAGGAAAAAGGCAAAGCCACACAGAAAGGAATCTTTATTTACAAGATTTCAGTGTACCAATGAGCTCGGCCTGCATTCCAAGCAAGACAGATGTTGGCTTTGAATCAGAAGTCATACAAGATTACACAGATGCCAAAAGTTTAAAAGAAGCATGCTGCACCAAGTTTTTTACATCAGATACATACAATTCTTTAACAAGATATTTCTGTTTCTCACATACCATTCATAGATCATTATTCATTGCTATTATTCAGATAGCAAAAGCACTGGAAAAACTCTTCAGCAGCAGGAAAAAAGGCCAATCAATGAAGGACACACAAAGGGAAGCAGCACACATACCAAATGGCTCTGCTAGATATTAGCAGATTCTATTATTACTTTAGTATTCTTCTGAATTCTGTCTTCAGCCATCTTTTTTCTCCTGTATTAGTGACAAATTTTTCCAGTGTGGTCTGTAGCAATCTACTCTTTGTTGCTCTGCTGGTTCTGGCCAGGGTAATTTTGTTCACAGTAACTAGCATGGGGTTTTATTTTGGTTTTACATGTTAAATTATTCTTTTGATAAAGATGATCACACATGATGCAATCTTTATGGCATGCATGTGTGCACCTTCTTCTCTAAAATTAAACATGAAATGTAAACAGTGAACATGAATGTTTTGAAGAATTCACCACCTATTCTAGCAGCTGCAAAATAGCTGAGAGGGTACACAGTCAAAACAACTGGCCCCAAACTGACCAAAGGGATGTCCTTTTCCATACAGCATCATGTTTAGCATATAAAGCTGGGCAAAAAGAAGGAAGGGGGAAGATGTCTGCAGCGAAGGCATCTTTCTTCCCAAGATGCTGTTACATGCGGTGGAGCTCTGCTTTCTTGGAAATGGCTGAACATCTGTCCAGCAATGGGAAGCAGTCAATTCATTCCTTGTTTTGCTTTGTTGATGTGCACAGCTTTTTTCTTCACCTATTAAACTGTCTGTATCTCAACCTACGACTTCTGTAGATTTTGCTCTTCTGATTCTCTCCCCCATCCTATCATAAAAGAAGTGAATGCTCAGTTATGTTTGGCTTAGTTACACCTTACTGCATCTTTTGCATCTGTTTCTAAAATTCAAAACTCTGAGAATTAATTATGAAGTGCCCTCCTCGATGTGTCAAAATTATTTTTGAATAAACTGGCCTACAATTAACATACAATTAAGTATGAATATACTTTCAATTTAAAATATGAGCACAAGAGATAAGGGAAAAACATCTATGTCTACCATGTTGTGGTGCCTGGATCTGTGCTCCCCCAGTTGCAGAACTTCGCTCTTCCCTGTGTTGATCTGCATGAGGCTCCTGTCAAACCCCTTCTCCAGCCTGTCCATGTCCCTCTGGATGGCAGCTTGACCCTCTGGTGTATCAGCCCCTCCTCAAAGGTCTCACCAGTAAAACTGTTCATGCTCCATCACCCAGCTTGTTAATGAAGAAGTGGATGAAGGAAGGATTGGACATAGTGCTGACCCTGGGGGTACAGCAGTTGTTACTGGCCTCCAATTAGACTTTGTACCACTGATCACCATGCTCTGGGGGTGATCTTGATTTTAGTCATATGCTATGTAAATCACTGGCAACTCTTCTAGGAAGAAATCCAAGTGACAGAAAGGACAGAATTGGTAATAGTGTTTACTTCATTATGAACTGAAATCCACGCAGTACCCTCAATGCCCTCAATACTCATGCACTACAGTATTTACCTTGCAAAAAAGGAATCCTGAATCCCGTATTCTCACCCCTGAATTAATCCTTCATCAACACTTAAATAAACAGATCTTCTTGAGAATTCAGACACTATTACATACATTAGATGCACAGACCTGATTTAAGAAAATGTACCGTTCTTACCCTGTGGCTCCTTTTGTGCGTATCCTTTTTCCTTCACAGCTGAAATGTCATTTCACTTCTTTTTAACATTTTGTTCCACTTAAACTGGTGGAGACCAAAATACTTAAGCAACCACAAGCTACTTCACAGTACCCCACTGTGCACAACTGCAACTCTACAAAGGAATTAAGAGCAGAGACATTCATTCCTATTCTTAATCTACACTGGTTTTTGACCCATTAGAGCACACATTAAAGAAAGGTTATATGCTTGTCAGTCACATACTATGAAAATACTGAAAACGCAAAGCATTATTTGCATCAAAGTCATCCTGACTGCACTGGTGAAAACAGGAAGAAGAATATAATCAGAGGACTACAAGAAGTTTACAACTCACAATCTTATACAAAATAATTATTAGGGAATGTCTGAATTCCAAATATGGGGAAGAAGTCAGAGTCCATAAAAAAACACAGAAAATCTCCTGCAATCACATACAATTCTAGTAAAATTTTTTTTACTGTGCTGTACTAACATCTGGTTATGAAGCTTCTGATAAAGACAATGAAAAGCCAAAGCACAAAGCCCCACTTTTTACAAGTGCTCCATAAGGCACAACTTAAACCCAGAATATTACAGAACACAATCAATCCTTTGATTTTCACATTTATATACAAATTATCACCAATAATATCTAGTAAATCTAAATAATCTTTGATGAAGGATGCTTTAATTGAAGTAGTTTATTCTCTTGGCTATCAATTACCAAAAAACTTTCTATAAAATCTTTCATTTAATAATTTTTACCCCTTCCTTACAACATACCTTTTCATTTTTTCTAAGAATGAATGGCTTGCTTCTATCTCTTACTTCATAAATTTTAGTTATTTTTTCTACTTCCTATGTTTCAGTTGTGTTTGAAATAACTAATTTTGTTCAATTTGCACTCCACACAGGAATATGGTATTCTGTAATTTTTTTATATGTAAGTTGTACAGAAAGTGGGAATGCACATGTTGCCAAGGTTTCCATTTAAAATTTCAAGGACAGAGATTTTTCTTTACAAGATTGGTCAAAAATTGCATTGTGTTTGTTAAAATTAAATTCATATACTTGATAAAATACATTTTTTTCTAGGTTTGAGCATAGTGCTTACACCCTTCAGGAGTGTTATCTTTCAATTTTAATCTGAACTTGATGATGGAAAAAAATACCAGAAAAACAAGACTGAACCAGAAACATTCAACAGAGCAGATGTTTATTGCCATGGCCTCCAAAAAAAAAACCAAAAAAAACCAAAAAAACCAACCAACCAAACAAAACAACTACAGAAAACTCATCACTGAATATAAAACAATCCTTATTACACTTTGTTCAGGTAGCCTTATCTGCCTCCATTATTACAATGCATTTTAATGAGATTTTTTGAGAAAATAAATTCTTTCCATTTTGAAAGTAGTCAATATACCTGAAATTATACATAAATTTGGTTCAGTACTTTGTTACCACAAAGAGCAAATTACTCTCTCTTTTTCCTTTTCTCTACAGGATGACATGCCTTGACAAGTACAGGCCACCATTAAGGATGATGCATTCCTTTTGTTTCCTGACAGAAATATTGTAATAATCTCGACTAAAAAACATTAAAAGCAAATTCTGTGACACTTCTCCAAATTCTGAAGAAATAAGAATGTAACTGAAATGCATCTCTAATATTAAGACATGAAACTCTGCTCTCAAATATCAATAGCTGCAGGCTATTGATTCATTTCATGCATATTCAATAAATACATTTCCTACAAGTATGTCTTTTGAATATTATAAACACTCACTTTTATTCAATTCAATTGTGAAGTGAATTCAATTTCCTTAAAGAAAATGGAAGATATATTTCAACATTTAAAAATGCATGTATTAGACTCCAACCACACCCGTGAGAATGGCAGCTTTTGGCCAAAAACCAGAACCCAAAGACCACAACCACCAGGTGCTTCTTGGCATTTCTACAGAATTCCTGGCCAAATGGGTGGGTATCACGCAGGTAATCCAGAGTGCCACAGAAATCCTCTTTGGAGTGACAAATCTAGCCAAGGTAAAGCTGCAAGAACTGCATCACTCCCTGCTACACGGTGCTTCTGCCTTTCAGATTTCTGCTCCTCAAGAGTTGTCCTCAGGTCAAACAGACTTAAGATGATCTTCCCCACAGGCAGCACCATTACTGCCACTGCTTCCCTCAGAAACATCTTAACTGTCTCCAGCCATGAGATGAGCATCTATAATTGCGTGACAGCATTACTTTGTGATAAACTTGGCCTCTGTAAGTCTCCTTGTTTCTATCGAGTATCTCCCAGCAGGCATAAAAGCACTTCCCTGAAACTGAGACTGCTCAGCAGCCTACTTCAATTCCTCATCATGTGCTTTGCTGGCGTGAGGGGCACACACTACCTGTACTCTGAGCACGTGTTGTCTGCAACAGTGAACCACAGCTTGCTTTGCCAAGATAAAACACACCCCACCCCCCAGAAAACCCACCAGCAAAAAATAAGCATCATGTAGTGTTTTTACAAGTTGATTTTCATGAAGAAAATTTTTCAAACTTAAATTTATACCTCTTTAGAATTTCTTTCCATGTCTAACTCATCAATACATACATACTTGTAAGACAGCATCAGATCTGTAGAGAATTCTCACATCATTTGCAAACTTATTTATCAGCATTAGAAACACTAATATGAAATACCTGTTCTTTTTTCTTACAGCGCTTTTCTTTCATCTCATCATTTATGATCCATCATTTTCCCATGTTCACAAAACATATCAGACCGTATCACAGGCTTCTTTGTCACATAAAAATAGATCCAGAACTTTTAAATGAAAGTTACTAGTAATGAAGACATGGTCTAACTCAACTGACAAAGTAGTTTTGTTCCATAAGCCCAGAATTTGAATTAACTACAGAGCATCCATATACCGTGACTATTTCAGCACTAGTGAAATAGTAGCAGATCTCCAGAGTGAATCAACTGGTGCTCAGAATCTGAAACGTGTATTTAGGGGAAAAGCATTATTTCAGGCTAGATCTTTTCTGGTCCTGAAACCTGAACTCCCTCCCATGAGTGTACCCTGGGTAGACTTGCTTCAAATGTGTATTTATGATCCAAGTGAAAACTTTAAATCAGGTACACTTAAATCAAAATTGTATTCCTTATTTTTTTGATGATTCTGTTTTCTAGTAGTCAAACTGAAGCACACTCACAACTTAATACAGGTTTTGTAATCTCTAAAAAGGTAAAAAAAAAAAAAATACATTTCAAGAAATGTAAAAACCTCCAAAACAGGAGGTCAAAGATATTAGAAAGTTAAACTACATCCAGTGCTTGGATGCACTCCGAGTTACTCAGGGACCGTACGTACCAGTCAGTCCATCAGTAACAACCTGAAGAACATAATCTGCATTTTTTTTCTTGAAGATTATAAATAAATATGAGACACTTTCCATTAAAGAACTTACTTGCTCTTATCTTTTTATTGGCCTCAGTTTTTCTAATTTAAATTCTATTATTACAGAATCATTAAAATTCCAAGCAGGCAATTCATTCTGCATGAAATGGAACATGGGACAGGCCTTTTGTGACACAATTAAACCTGTTCCTTTCAAGGGCAATGCCACAGAAGGTGAACACTAATTTTACTAATACAGAAAAGGAGGAAGAATGACTGGGAAAGAAGGAAAGCAAAACAAAACCAAAAAGCATAACTTTTTTTTTTTTTTTTTGGCTGTTAAGTTTGTGGTATTTAACTTCCAATTTCTAAATAGGTTATTACAGGGACAGCAATTTGCATAAAAAGATTACATGAAATGACAACGACAGCTCTGTAGCTGTGATGTGAACAAAGCAAAAACAGTCTTTAGAGATGTCAAATGAACCTTAAGGAACTGATTAAAGATATCGGTAACAGCACACGATGCATGAAATACCCCAAACACTACGTGTCAGAGTGTACATGCTACTTCTGAAAACCACTTAAAATGTCTCCACTTTCCCACCTGAAAGCCAGAGCTCCATGCAAATGAAAAAGGAAAGCTAACTACACTCTTGCGTCATTCTGAAGTACTTCCTCAGAATACAGCAAAGAATTTTTATCAGATGGGACAACCAAAGCCACCATAAAATTATAGCTCAAACCAAAACAATTTAAATATTTTTGAGAACAGCTGCTCTAAAGAAATTCAAATTATGTAGCTAACACCTTTTTGAACACTGCCTTATTTGGCTCAAGCTGCTGGTCAGGAAGCACTAAGTATACTATTTATTTGGTTTAGTTTACAGCAAGTATTAGCAGCTATAGAAACTGACATCCTAGTTCATAATGAGAGGAATGATGAGCTTGTCTTTACAAACAAGCTGTGGGTCAGTTGATAAGATGTAGCTATCAGTGAGAGACAACAGAAACAATGGGATGGATTCCAGAAGAAGATCAAAGAGGCACTGAAAGAACACTATGAATTCCATAAAAGTTAAGAAGGGATTATGCATTGGGGGTGGGGGGGGAAGGTATCGCAGGTATCAGGCGTTCCGGGAAGCCTGTACCTCTCAAGTACCTCAGCCTATGGGGAAAGGGAGAAGGGACAAGCGGCCGGGAATTAGGATAAAAAGGAGGCTGCGCCCTCCAAAAATTTGAGAGACCCCAGGGGAATGCCCCATGGCCTCTCCCTTTATTCGAATAAAGAAAAAGGACTCCTCTGTCTCCTTTTTGGACATAAACCTCTGGTGTTTGTGGATTAATTTTCCTGACAATAAATTCATGAACGTCTATATGCAATCTACGTAATATCTATATTTAAAAAATCCTATACAACCAGTTTCCTGTCACTCAATACTTCTCTTAGTTCTAACAGTCACCTTTTCCATTACTTCACGTAACATATCAGAATGGAAATAAAAAGGTTTTCTAACCCTACAGGAAGTACTCTTGAACGTTAAGACTGATGAGATAAGGTCTCATCATATGAAAAAATAGATGCAGCCTATGGATTTCATGGATAGATGCCGATTACTTGCATAACTTTTGAAAAACCTGAGCAGCTGAAGAAGTTGTGGACTGCAGCTCAGATCAACTACCAACCTGCACAATCCTAGAGGAAATACAATTATTTCCACTAATTTTTAATTAATACTAAGCTTATACTAACTTAATATATAAGTTGATACTAAGACTAACTCAAACGAACAAGCCCAGAGTGGAGTGGACCCATTCCATTTTCCCCCTGAAAAGAATTAAAACAGGCCTATTGGAGGTTAGGGTTTTTCCTTTCGTTTTCTTTCTCTTAGGGAATTTTCTCCCATTTTGTTGCTAGGAGACAATAATGACCGGGTACTTAGGAGAGACAAAAGAAGTTGTCGCGGGAAGGCTGTGGCTGGCTACTCTCTTATCTGAGAGTTTCTCTCAGAGGGGCAGAGATACTGTGAGAACTGAGCTGGGAAATAAATGGGGCTGTGGCAGCTGTGAGCTCCCTCTTTCGCTCTCTGCTTCAGAGAAGCGTCGGAGCTGATGCTTGTGGGGGGAATTCCCTGCTGCTGCCGGAGCGGTTATGGTGAAATGACCAGGAATGCCATTTAGGAATATGTTTCCTCTATAAGACAGGTACTAGAAAAATTATTTGGCCATAGTTACACAAGACTATGGAAAAATTAAAACTTAACTTTATGAAAAAAATATATAAAATGAAACAAAAAAGGCAAGAATAAGAAACCATCTTCAAAGTGTGATAAATATAACATTGGATAAAAATTCGTGAAAGAGAATAAAGAATTATATGTTATATTTGTAATACTGTAAAGATGCAAAATGTAAAATAATCCAGAGATACCTTCCCTGGGCAGTAACCACCGGCAGCAAAGCTTATCAACACAAAATAAAAAGCAGGACACAAGCAATCAAACCAGACAATGAGAGTGGCTCCGTCGAGATATCCATCTCCTCCGCACCCAAACTGGCCACTCCATTCCGGGAAATGCAATCCCAGGATACGAAAACCCCTATAAGAACCCCGGACTGCAGTGCCTACTTCATGGATTTGGGTAAATCTGTACCTCTGGGTATAGACGTCTCCCTGTCCACCCAGCGCTGCGCTGATTTATTTTATTGTGGTTTTTTTCCTCGTTGTTTGTTTTTATTATAAAAATTGTTTTATAATAAACTGTTCTTTTATTTAACCTAAATTTGCTTTTGCATTTATAACAAAAGTAAGCAACAGAGAATGGAGAGATGTTGTTTTACAGATTATCCGTTCCAGTTTAACAGACAGTAATTAAGATTATGTGATAAGATACGACACTATCATTTTACATTTGCTAAAACGGGGCTGCTTTCACAGAATGTACAGTCAGGATACAGAAAAAGCATTACATATTTAAAACAAACACGGTATTAGAGAGAAATTTGCAAACAAATTCAAAAATATTTCATTTTGAGCTTGACTACCCCTTGTTTGTAGCTTAAATCATTTATATCAGAAAGAATTATCCACACATCAGAAGTAATGTCCTATGCCTTCTCATGTGATCTACAATGAATGTAAGCAATAATTTATGTTCAATGAAGCATCAGTTTGGTAATCAGCAAGATATTAACACAAAATATGTCTTTCTAGTGTCCCATTCTCAAAATTTTAGAATTATATAGAACAGATAAGTGCAGATTAAGTGCAATTTTGAGAAAAGAACATGCTTGACTTTCTTAGGATTATTAGCAGGAAAGAACTAGGACCCTGGAGCAGGTAACAAATGTGAAATATAAATTGTCACGCTTCCTAAAATTTTGTTGAACACAGGCTTGAAACCAATCTTGAAGAAATAACTATCAAGAACAAAAGGCTTACCTGAAGAGGCAAATATATAAGTGAAGTTTGCTTATGAATGAAATACCAACTAGACAGACACTAACTGCAAAACTGCTGGAAGAAGTCAAGGAGACTCTTAAAACACTGATACAGTTCAATACTTAGCCTTTTTTATTTCCATCCTGAAAGACTTTCTGCAATAGCTTCCTGATTAAAAAGTGAATTTTTGTTTTAAATTTTCATTGATTATGGAATATCAGTACCTTTTCTTGTGTCTAACTTACTTTTGTGATATAAACCAGAGACAAAATGGAGTTGTCATAAGTCTTCCAAATTTTGTGAGACCTTCTTCATTATATAAAATAATTTTTTTCCTTTATAGAAGGAAGGGCAGTGAACTTTTTTTGAACTACTACTTTGAATTACCTAGGAGGGAAATCCAAATGAAAAGTGAAACCAAAAAGAAAAGTGCGAGGATACTTCATAAGAAGTTGAATACCATTCTTTCAAAATAGCAAAAATTCATAATGAGAATCAGGATGGAGAGTTGTTTTAAGTGAATGTATTACACAGAGGTGAGAAGTTTGAAAGAGAACAGGAACAGAGTCACAAAATGAATAAAAATGAAAAGTCTTCTGAGAAGTTCCATAGGATCTTACTTGAACAATAACAGGAAGACCCCAAAATGATTGTCAGTTACATAAATGTTCTGGAATGTATGCATTACCTTAACAACGGGATTAAGCAGAACAACACCTGACTTCTTTGTAATAACTTGCTTTGTTGTGTAATGATGTTCTATGAGCTGAGGAATAGTTGGAAACCCAGTTCCTTCAAAACGATATTGATTCTGTTTGGAGGCAAAAGGAAAAATTTATTTCTCTATAAGAAATAGTTCAAACAAGACACTGCAAAAGTGCTTCACAAACTTCCTTCACTAGTAACAACACAGAAAAAAATGTACACTTTTATAGAACTATTTAAAATTCTTTTTCTAACCTATTGAATAGCATTTATACTAACTTAACTGGAATGATAATTAGGAAAATGATAAATTAATAAATGCAAAATTATATGCTCAGTCATTTAAGGCAATATGATAAAATAGCTATTTAACCTCCTAATTTAAATAGATAAGACAGTTAAAATCAAAACTATTACAGAGTGAAATAAAAATATTCTAAACCAGAAAAAACAACACCAACTTCTGAATTATTTCTAAAAATTGTGGCAAGCAAACTAAAAAATCTATATGATAAAATACAATAAGAGATAAAATAAACAGGAGATACACAATACTATCCTAATCTCATCTTCCTTCATTTATTGTCCCCTAAAATTAGCAAATCCTGGCATAAAGTACAGGATGCATGATCGGTCTTTAGTAAAGAGTATTTATCAGGAGAGTCTAAAGACAAACACAGGTCATACACAGGCTTCTAAGGGAAGCTGATTGTGAAGCATGATAGTCTCCTGCTTTCATAAGACTCAGCATCTACAGTTAGATGGCTTTTCCCCGCAAGGCACTAATTGCCATAAGCCAGTCTGACAATGCAACAATGAACAAGTATTGCAATTTAAAAAAAAACTCAGAGTACAGATGGTGATTCAAATTCATTTACACAACTGGGCAATGAACACCTCTTCCACTGGCATGCATTGTTTCTATCCCCCAGGACTGAATTCCTTGCACAGTGTTCCCTAAATTCATTGTTTTCCTTAAGGGCTAAAGCATTAACTTCCTGAAACATAGTCATTGCTGTTGGTAAAGAGAGTTGGGTCATGTCAGCTGTTTAAAACATTCACATTTCTCCATCATAAAAATGTTTCCATAGTCTAAACGCTTTATTGTTTATTAAACAGTGACTCAGCTTTGATTGACCGTTAACTCTAGCTCCCACTCCTTTCAAATAAGCTCCTTCATACTTCTGTGTTGTTGATCCAACTGTCCCAAAAGTCTCCTCAGCACAACCACCACTATTGCCTATTATTTCCTAATTCCAGACCCAGCCACGTGCCCATCTGCTGTCATTTATGTAAAACCTTCAGAGCAGGCAGTGTCCTTTGATTCTGTATATTTACACCCAATCTTGACCCTTACTAATATCACTACAATTTTTAAAATGGCACAGCCACAAATAAGCAGTAAATGAAAACAACAGTACCTCTGAAAGGCAGCAGTGAATTTTGATGCTTAAAGCTGAATGAATTAATTTATTACACAAATAGTTGTATTAAGATTAGCCTTTAAAATAATTGTAAAACCAGAGACAGAACATTTATACAACAAAAGGATTGCTGTTAAAACAAATGTCCTACTCTAATCATCAGTACTTGATTCAGAAGAAAATATGGAGACCTGTCAATGATCCATGAGTGTGGTTTGACCAGTCAGAGACCCAGTTCCACACTGTTCATACCAATGTAAACAAACAAACAAATTATTTGTACTAAACTCTCCTTGCACTTGCCTACAAAAATGTTCATGAGTAAATAACACTCCCAGCATCTACTTTCTAGAGCTTAATAAGCTTTTTCTCATTCTCAGAAAATTCACCGCATAGGAATGAATACAGAGTATTGAACATCTTTAAGGAAAAGAAAGTGTTACATTCTATGGTTGACACAAAATCTACCACAAATTAATCCTAAGAGCAGATTAATATAATGCTCTATTAGTAAATGTACAAGCAGATAGATATCTGGACCTGACAATGCTGGGACCGTCCAATCTATGCAACAGTAAACTGTATCAGTCTTACGAAGTGTAAGAGGAAGTACAAAATTATGGTGAGAAAGATAGCTTGTTTTGTTTTAGTGGAAAACTCCTCCACACACACACACAAAAGAAGAATCAGCTTACAGGTAGGCACCAAAGTAATACTTGGAACTTGGACTTGGAGGTACAATCTGTTTGAAGATCTACTTGCCACATACAATAATTTGCACAAATTATTTCAGTTAGACCACGTATATAACGTGCACTTATTTCTGCTCGGTCAGATCAGGGAGCACCAAGCATCTTGCAAGACTCCAGGTACAGGTAATTTTACTGCTATTTATTTCCTCATTTAGCTCTCTGATGCATCAAAATACTTTAAGGTCATAAAATCAAAATAAAATAAAACACTGACTGTGTGCTCATTCCTACAAGGAAAATTCTAATGAGAACTAATGAACACTCTGCAGTATGACAAGTGTCTATAATCAATAATCCTAGAGAAGCATTACAACCTCTCTGAAGTTTGAAAAATATCACTGCTTCTCATTAAAAGGAAATAAACCAGGAACACAGTATTGAGTTACTCTTGGCATGCTGCATCATCTGGGAATTCAGACAATGATATTCCCTCAGTGTAATATCATTATGAGATTAAATTCTCAAATTTATGCACGTGGGAAACTTTATTACAAGAGACTGAAGAGACAGCATACTGAATCGAAACCGAGAATGATTTGCTGCTATTTCATGCTTCAAGAAAAATTTCTAGCAATGTTACAGGAACTGCTACATTTTGAATAAGTTTAAAATTCTTCAAGGTATAAAAAAATACGTAAATTAAAAAAACTAACCAATGCATTAAGAAAAATAAAAATAAATACACTGTATAAAGGTAGATTAATAATGAATATATTGTTCATTAAGTCATCAATTTTTCCTCATAGCAACAAGGGGTTCAATTCTGGTCCTTAGAAGCATACATACTGTGTGACATTTGTAAGTATTTGTGTTATACTGAACAAAACAATAACCACAGGACTAAAAAGAAAATAAGCATCTCAAGGGCAACATGGACTTCAATTCCCATATGTATAAAAACCAACACAGATTATTTTTTTCTGCATGGCTGTTTCCATTTTTGAGTAAGATGCAGTGGAATCTTTAATGTCTGAACTAGACGTAGACTAATTTGCACCAACTATGAAAATGGGTAACCAAATAACCAATAACCAAACATACATGCATAAAAAAAGAGTAACAACTTCCAGATTTCAAAACATTTACAGAAATATCTTGGCTTTTCTGTATAAAAGATCAGTATCTTATAACTTGATACTTCATACTTTTCCTCTGTTTCCCAAAATTACCTTTACCCCTGTTTCCAGCACTGATGGAAATGCTTCCAACAGCTTTCATGCTTTCATATAAATGCTAAATCATTTGCTACAGTAAACTATGTAGATCCTAAATTGAATATTCAGTACTATATCAGAGACGTACATCAGCATATTGTATGATAAAGTGTCTCCGTTGTCCATCTGAAAACACAGAAAGGACATATTCACCAGGTTTCCCGTGGCTCTCTCGCACCAAGAAGTCTCCTTGCTGTTTTAACAGCTCCTGGGCTTCTATTCTTGGAATTGCACCATGATACCAGTCTTGCTCAGCCAATGGTTTCTCAGTGGTTGAGATTACATCAAAGAACTTGGGAAAAATATTGAAGAGAAATGTTACTATAACAGCACTCATTTAGAGTTTACTTGTACATGAAAAATATCACAAACAACAATAATTTCTGGTTTATGTATCTAAATTATGTATTTCTATTAACCAACAAGATCAAGGCTCTTACAGCTCATATACTTCCACAAAAGCATATTGATCACCTTTTTTTTTGTTTACCTGAAAAAGCAATATATCAAAAACAGAAGTAAAGAAATCATTCATAAAACCATAATATTTTTTATCTGGCTTGCTGTTTTTTGTAAGCCATACTGACCAACTCTCTCATATATTCTGACACGCTATTAAAGACTGAAAATCAATCATTTCTCATCCAAACAGAAACATCTCAGACACAAAACCATAATAAATTGACTCATACAAAGCACTTGAATTGGATAAATTGTTTTCACAGAATTTATCAATTGCATCCCAAATCAATTAATAATTATAAGAATTTTTTTCCTAACATGTACTATGTAGTGCAGAATACACACCTGGGTGTAGTATCCTTATGAACTCTATGATAAGAGTTTGTGAAGACACAAAGATTTTAAGGAATTATTTTCACTACATGGAAGTGACTGCAAATGGAAGCTACTAGCTATAAGAAGCAATCAATGAGTTTTAATCTATGATTTCACACATTAATTTTAACATGTCTACATTATTTAAGAAAACACTGAAGTAAACTATATTTCGTCACTGGCCATGTCAGATTTGTTATGGGTAGGAAGGCCAGCCCTTATTTACACTGCACATAATTCAAAAACATTGGCAGAGCTCATAGAAATTCTCACAGAGTGGTAAAACTCTGAATAACATAACAGTGCACACTGTGAGTAGAACATGTATGTGAATGCTCTGCAGCCTCCTGAACTGCACCTAGGTAACAGCATGGAGATTTACATCTCAATGAAGGACAATCAAATAAATGGAAGCAAAGCACACCATTCTGAATTAATCTCTGCTATTGCTCTGCCCTGATAAAATCCCATTTTGGAGGCCGTCTGTACATTTTAGGTTTTCCTCAGAAGATACTTAGATTGCAATGCCTCGCCTTGTTCAAAAAATACTAGGAATGGTCTCAGACTCTCAGAGTGGAAACAAGCAGACCCAGGAATGGGAAATTCATACATAACACAGAAATTCTTGTTTCCAAGTATCTGAAATTTTTTAGCGCTTGCATAAATTTTTAGCTATTAAAAAATGTCTTTGTTGGCTGGCTTCTGGTTGCCTAAGTTAGACCTCAAAGGACTAGTTTAATCCAGGATCTTGATGGAAAACTGGAGAACATGCTTAGAAACCCAACAGACCCTTGTGTTCTCAGTCATCAACAGACACACAGAGTATCACCATCGACAAAATTCTCATCAAGAATTTCAGACCTGAGATCTGAAACAAGGACTATAACCAATAGGCTCATCACTAGAAAGAGTGAGTGTGCCCTGTAACAGAGTCAGAGACAGGAAGGACTGTGTAAGAAATAACTACAGCTTGAATACAAATTGCACAGTTTTTAGAGGCAAAAGCTGTATTCCAATACATTCCATTATGTATTTATCAGCACAGTGAGTTGCTAAAAAGCAGAAATATTTATTGGCCAAAAAAGTAGTAATTTCTTTAAATTTCATCAGCAGTTAAAAACATCCTAGATGAAAGCTGTCCACCACTGTTAAACATGTTAAATGATGTTATGTCATTTTCTTTCACAAAGTCCTAAAAGGAAGAAAAGCTTTCAATATGTTAGACAATGTTATTTACTTGAACATTTATTGTTCAAAGATGCTGAGCTTGAATTGAAAGAAAACCTAGATCTCTGTTACGTTCAGAGCAGCAAACCCTTTAACACCGGAGAGTATTTCTAATTGAGATGGAATTTTCCTAAGGATAAAAGGACAATACAGGGTCACTAATCTACTTCATGGTCTTTGTAAAAGAAAGTTAAAGAAAAACAAACAACCTGACAGGCAATTTATTTTATATCTTAAAAAGGAAGCCACCAGATTGTAGCATTGTAACATTTATGTACAAACTGGTTGCAGGCTGAGGCATCATTCAGACAATCAGGACCAAATCCCAAAACAAAACCTCTTAAGAGCCTTTATGACAGAGAAAGAGCTTATGGAAGTAAAACAGAGCATTTCAGACATAGATAACTATGGTGTTGTCTATTCCCTCTCTTTGAAATTTGACTGCAGTATTACTTATTAGAAAGAAACAGTGGAAATTCCACAAAGTTTTCTCTGTTGATTGTCTTTCACTTTACCTTACCTTTACTTTTTATCATATCAAGGTGTTTTTTCTGATGAATTAAGTGGCAATTATTCTTGTCTTGAGTGTTATTAAAATTGCATTATTTTCATGAACAAGTCTTCTGATTCCAACATATTTTCTCTATGATACAACATTGACCCTGACTGGCTATAGAATAAAACATGGCTGAAAGCCCAGAAAGAACAGGAGCAATGCAGGATATATATCTACTTCAACATTGATTTCAACTCAGTTTACTCAGTACTAGTATTTCTAATGCATTTTATATTTAGAATTAGATGATAGATTAGTCTTTGAGATGATGAGTCTTTTGAGGAAAATAGAGAAGGAAAAAAAAAAGCTACCTGCACAAAATGGAATTTCCACCTCTTTTCTTTAAATTCTACTTAAATATCAGCCAGCAAGTTAATACGAAAAGTTTAAATTCCAGGGCTTAATGTTTTACAATCTCATTTGGGGGATGGATTTCTTGTTCATTTGTATGTACACTTACAGAAGCACTCAATGATTCAACAGTCTAAAGGAAGAAATATTGTTTCTAGGATTTTTGTTGTTAATTTGGGTGGAAGGTAACAATAATTAACCAAATTGTGCAGAAAGGAACTCATACTGCAAATTTCAGCTCTCCCTCCCTCCCCTCCCTTTTTTTCCTGCCTCTTTTTTCCCCTCAACATTTCCATTTATTGCCATATTTTAGTCATGGATTATTTTGTGGGGCTGGGGGTGTTTCCTTATATATTTAATCATGCTTTTTCTTCTACAAGGAGATGGCCTTATGTACTTCATCACGGTCCTCATACTCTCCTGTTTCCTTATATTGAACCCCTTGCTCTCTGTTTAACAATCCATTAAAACATATGCTCTTCTCCAATAGTAAAAGGAAGCATTCCCAGCTGCTTCCCTTATTTCAAGAGAAAAACTGAGCGAACAGCAGTGTGTTATTTCTGACTCCAAAATATTGTATATTATTCCTGCACTTTCACTACCAATTAAATAAAAATAATAATGATATTTTATGATGATATTTTATTACACTAACAGCATGCTCAGTTTTTTTTTTGTATATATTCTGAATGCAAATTTTCAGTAGTCCCTTATTTTTCATCTTTGAGCAAACAAAACGTTTTCTCAAGGTATTTTTCTCCCACAGTGTAACAGATTAGCACTGACACAAATGAGAATGTAAAGCAATAAATTTAGGTTGATAATTTGAGACAACACCCTATGGAATATTCTGTCTCCACATACCTGGCTCATTCCCACATGCTAATAATACACCATCTGAAACAAGCATTAATTCCACCTATTATCCTATAAACAATTGAAAAAAAAAATCTTATAAATGAAAGCAGATGTTTGCGCCAAGCTCAAATGTCTCATACCAAAAAAAAAATGCAGGAGGCAGAAGCTGGCATTCATGATGCAATTTGTTCAGACTTTTCATTCAGATTATTCACAGCATTTCATTACAGGTACATGAAAGCTACCCTCACTGTTGTGTTTCCTCTCCTCATTTGATTAAACTTCCTCTCTTGCTGTTATAGACAATTGGCTTGCATTTCATCCAAGAAAAACTACCTCAATCCTTAGCCTTGTTTCTTTCTTTACAAACTACACTTTTTGCCTGTATTACTTCTTATCTTTGCATTCTGAGAGCATATATAGAATTTCAGTGTCAACACACAAAATCTACTGCCTTTTAGAATGGCACAATTTCCATATGACTTTTTTTCATATTTTTTTTACAAAAAATTAATCCTCTCAATTTATACAAACACAATTCAATTTATCCCACCAATTAAAAATACTGGACAATGTTTCTAATATAGCACCATATTTAAACCTAGATACCTAGATCCATTTCCAAAGTTTTAATATGTTTAAAAATTAAATACTTAGAAAAAAAACTTTAAATACTTAAATAATTTGAAAACAGGTAGGTAAGCTCACATTTTAGACTAGACTATATAAGAGGTCCATTTCCAAATCTGCTTTGAGATCTCTTTTTGTACTGGCCCATTTAAAAAAAATAATAATTTTTTAATGGATGTTAATATTACTTTATAATACACATTCAATAATCACTTTGAATATTTTGTTGATGGATAATAAGTTTTAACTACCAGTTTATATATTTAGCAATTAAGCATGGTTATATAGCTGTCAGCAGGAAACAGCTGACCACATTTAATAGCTAAGTACTAACTTGTGATGCAAATTTCAGCTGTATACATATGGTCAGCTTTTCTAACACACACAAAATCAAAATAAAAAGAAAAACTGAAAATTAGCTATATTAGTATATATTAGTTTATATATTTAACTCCGAAGTCATTTAGCTGTCATTTAAGTGACAGGAAATAAAGATTGCACTTGTTACTCATATTCTATTTTCTGACTCAAATGAACCGATGCCAATCTCACTTCTCCCAAACATATTCCAAGGTTTCACCAGTCTTACCTACCATGTATCTACAGGCAGATTTACATCAGCTTCCATGGAATGAACATCAGAGTGTGGCACATAGACTACTTAAAATGACACTTTAAACCAATTGACATTTTGACATTGAGTTTCCCTGATTTAATCTAAATGTTTTATTTTGATCTTCCTCTTGAGATTTTTTTTTCTCTTCCAATTTTTCTCTGAAGCAGTTTTAGGTAAGTTTTTTCCTGTGGTCTGTGGAAGCTTTTTGGTTTGTTTTGATGTCATAATTTTTATATTACATGGAAATAGGGATGACTGCTGTGTCTCACCTACATAAAGAACAGAGATCACAGAAATACACATTTTAATCAGTTTTTACTATGAAATGCTGCCTTTTTACAACAACTAGAACTTTTATAAAATGAAGATTACAATAACATGGAGATTTTGTTTAACATCAAGGATATTTCAATATTTTAGCAAGGTTTTACTTGCTACTTTTCAAATGCCATGCAGCTTTCATGTTTTTCACAGGAAAAGCCTAATTTTATCTCATGGTCATATTTATTTTCCAATTCCTTCATCACTATATACAGTTGTTCTCTGTATACACATGTATATTTACACATATGTAATTGTTATCTCTTCCACCCATTCTGAATATTATATATATGAGTACCTAGCTTAAATATGTTTTGCTGAGTCCTTCAATGGGTCCTAGGATGCAATCCTGCAGCATAAAATAGAAGACTCATTGCTTCTTAAGTTTTCTCAAGAATGCTACTTTGAGCTTATATTTAGGTGACAAGATCAGAATCAAAAGGCAATTTTAAACAATTTTAAAAACTTTGCCCAGCTTTCTTTCAGGTTTCTTTTTTTCTTTTGCTTGCTTTTTGAGTTGTTGTTCTGGTTGGATTTTCTGTTGGGAAGGTTATGGCTGATAACATGCTCCATCACTTCAAAAAAAAGACAGAAGGTTTTCAAGTAAAATCTGACACATCCCTAAGGTGCTCAAGGATTTTAACTGATCTTGCAAACTTCCATATGAAACAAACAAAAGGAAACACAAAAATAAAAGAAACAAGGACATTTGTGCAGCAATTACAGAATTTGAAGAAAAGCTAACTGTATCTCAGAGACATTCAGCAACCATTTTTAGTGGGCTTTTAAGCAAGATCTATAACACTTAAATTACTCAAATACTACCAGCAGTATTATCAATATATGCTTATACATATGAGCTTTTAATAACATATATGAGGAATACAATTATTGCAACAATTGGTAAAACAAGTATAGCCATCTAGCCTACTACAGATTATTATCATACAGTGCATTTCAAGAAAATCAGCCTTGTTGGAAAGAATATTCTGAACAATACAGCACTACTCTGGGCACTGCAAAGAACATAAAAACTGTGATTCTCCTAAAGTGTAGCAAGTTCTTCTGACATATCATTATACCACGATATTATCCTGTATACTAATCAATCAGAACAGTGTTTATATAACATCATTTTAATGTAAGTTTTGTCCATTCAGATGGAAATACATGATGCTTCAAGAAAAAATAAATCTTATTTAAGCTGTAAAAATGACAGAATATATCACAACACTGCAGTATTGGTACTACTTACCGATGATGAACCCAACATGGATTTTGGAGACCTTATAATTCCGGCAATGGAATGACGTATCGTGTCAAATCTTGAGACTTTATCCTTCTTATCCTACGAGAAAGGCCAAAGTCTTCAGTGAACAAAAAAAAAAAAGCATATCTCTAGGATAATTGATTTATTAGAGAATGTGCAATATAGAATCCTGAATTTCACTTAAATAAAACAGGCTGAACTGCTACTGATACAAGCCAGGAAGTATCAACATCAGCAGGATTGAGCTCAGATCAATTTAACCACTTACAAATTACATATTTCCTCAAATATTTTGCGTTATTATTCTAAGTATAAAGAAAACTGAAATTCTTTTATACTCTGAAAAGAGAGAGACATACATCTCAGTTCTCCTGAAATAGCTATTTTAAAGGGACAATGACTCAAAAATATGAAATAAAAACCCCGACTTGGTAAAAAAACTCTTATGTATGTGCATTATCCTTACTTAATACATCTTCAGGATTTTTTTGCCCTTTATTAAAGGTTCTTCTCTAACAACAGACTACCTGTAAATATTAGCACCCATTGCTGCAAGTAATAGGAGCCATTTCTCCTCTGGCATTACTGTAAATTGTTAGTGCAGCCACTGTCTGGATTTAAAATTCTGCAAGAATAGGGCTCTGACTGGAACACTGAAACAGCCTTTAAGCATCTTTAGTTCAGCAGAAGCCAATGTAATTTCCAAGGTCTCATAAACTGACTTAGTCCAAAGACGGTATTTTCCTTCATCTCTTACTATAAGCTCTCAAATTAATAACCATCCTTTAAAAAAAAAGTACTTTTAACATGGACAAACTGAGATTACTGCTTGTAAATCACCTTCAGAAACAGCAAAGATGCTTCAATGAGTACTCAAAGTAAATAAACTTGAAACAGAAAAATCACAGATTAACAACCTCATTCTAATTAGATTTCGGTTAACTAAACTGTAAAAAACTGATAATGAAGACAGACTACAACTGTTTGCCAGTGTTACAAAGAAAAATTGCTTTTTCCAATGTACGCTTCTGACAGAAGAAACCAAAAATCTCATAATGTAATAAATGTAGTTTATTCCAGGACTTCCAAACAAGCAACAAAATGTATACATTCTGTACACCAAAATAGTCTTTGAAAATTATTTCCAAATAGAGTTTATTTTACAACATACAGGTTAAATGTTATAGTAGCAAAACAAGGCTATTTATTTGGTAGCAGAAGTCTGCAATTTGCCTTTATTTGTATGCTATTGAATAAAAGAGTGCAAAAACCAGTCAAATTGTGAAAACTCTGATAGGGAGTGCATCTATCACAGAAATACTCATTAACTGTGTGCTCACTTACCCATCAATAATATTTTTATACATTTTATCAATCTTAAATATTGTAATATACCAGGTAAATTAATTTTAATAAAACAACTCTGTGCTGAAAACTGAGTTTTATTCTTATGATGCTGCCTGCTGGCTGAGGTATGAAACACTCCACATGTTTCTTCTGAAGTGAACTATGAGATTTAACACCAATTAAACGTACACTTCTTACATAACAGAAGAAAATACGTTATCAAAAGATGCAACCATTCTACTTCATTTCCCACAATCAAAACTCAAGGGTTCTTTCTAGTGGACTCAAGTGGGTAACAGCCTGCTTATCTAGTGGCAACATCAAACTACAAGTAAGGTTCTACTTTCACCTTCATTCAGTTTCTCCTTAACAAAAAATATTGACAAGAGGGAGCTTTTTTGATTCAAAATACCAAATTCAATGACTGGGACAACTTTGATAAGCACCACTGAATGACATAGAGTGGCAAACAGTTGCATTAAATAAGAGCAAGTATTGAAATGTGGATTTAAGGGATAAACTTTGGCTTTGTTCAAAATGTAGCACATGTCCTGTTCCAACTGCAATACATTTATAAACACTATTTAGCATTTCCACAGCTCCTTCCCCTGACATGTTGAACCTAGTCTATATCTTACAGCAATGAAGACTCAGAATCTGTCTGCACAGCAGGCATAACCAAACATATGACAAAACACAACTGTAGCCAGTACTGAGTTTATTCATTCCATTCAAGTATTTTTAGATTTATTTTAGATAAAACTAAAAAGCTACAACAGTAGTCTTCTACTGATTTTTTTTGCCATTGCCCAGCTGCAGCATGCCTTAGGAGGGTACATTTGATCTCACAGGAAACCTGTTTTTCACTTAGAAAAGTGAAAAGGGTTTGTTTTTTTTTAAATGCGCATTATAGATATATATATATATATATTTCTAAACTATTGTGAAACTGCAACCCAGAACATCCCATCTACTTCCTTTTAAATGTATGTATTTATGTACATGAGTGTGTACAATCCTACTAGTTAAATCAGGGTGTTATTTTAAGTTTATTTTACAAAATAAAAGCAAATACACATTACAGTTATCTTTCAATGATCTCTCCCCAGCCACATCAGATTTTGAACTTCTCAGTCAAGCCCTTCTCAATTCAACAAAGGATTCAGTAGGTGAAAGGACTGTCTCAGGGTATTAGGTAATTTAAAATTTCTGAAGGAACCTAGTAGAGAGAAGAGACACTATGTGCTCAGAAAGTTCATTACATTATCATTACAATTCCACACAATGCTCATTCCAACAGACATCATGTCACCAAACAGAACAAACATGTCAAATATGTAGTCACGACAAAAGTCTCAAAGTTGTAAGACATGTGACTATCAGACTAATAAACCTGAGCTAGACACTGGAATTAGGAATTCTGCTTCAAGGATGATATAGAGAACATTATGGAGTAATATACTTACTAGCATACACAACTCCTAAAGCATATTAGCTGATTTAGTTTCATTTCATCTCAAATGAACTACTTTCACAGATATCAAGAAAATGGTAGCATGATTTCTCACTTCTTTATTTTATGCAGCACCAATTTCACTAAAAAGCAAACTAACCTGTAGGTCATAATATTTTATGCAGTAACTGAATTATTACAGAAAAAACTGTACTTTACCATTAAGAAGCTAGGTATGTATGTCAATACAAGCTGTCATTAGAAAACATTTTAACCTATTTCTTTAAGTGTGTTTATTTCTTTAAGTGTGTTTCAACACATCTGTGTCATGAGAACACATAAAAAGAATTATGAAAAATGCATGACTGATATTTTCCCTTTTAAGAACTAGCCATGTTTCTAATGACTCAGAACGAATTGAAACTAACTATCATAAACTAGATATAACTGAGGAGGGAGATATTATGGAGGCTCTGGAGCCAAAGGCAGTGATGGTGTAGAATTCTAATATATGAAGTTAAAGCATAAAGAGGTTTTCCCTATATAAGAATGGAAGGGAAAAATCTTTTCCCATAGTTCCTTGCACCACCATGTCACTACCCCAGTTATATGTACCCAGCGAGCCTATGGGCTGTCCCTCTTTACCTTATGTCCTTTCCCCTATAAAGTTCTCCCTTCCCTTTTTCCCCATTGGCCCCAGTTTGCTGCAATCCTCCACCCCTGTTATCCCAGTGGCTCTCCCTCTCCCTGACCCTGCCCATGTACCACTTTACCCTGTTCCTATTGGACCCTGACCCTTGGATCCACCCCCTCAAACCCATAAAAATCCCTGGGCCCACGTGTCTTTGTTCCTGGACCCCTTCAGTGCGTGGCTGCAATAAACCCTGCTGGAACTCCATACAAAGACCCTTCCTGGCTCTCCACCATTGATCATCATCCCTGGCATGCTTGTGAGTGTGAGTGTGACTGCAGCCTGCCCAGACACCTTCCTCCCTGGGGGTGCTTTTGGGAAGGAAGTGTCACCTGACCATCGCACCCAACACTACAGGATATGATCAGGTTTAACCATGATAAGGTGTGGGGTGAGGTGCTATCCCACTCACACCACTGAGATGCCCACAGCCTAGCCTAGGAGAACACCTGAAATAAACCAGGGAATTTCACACACTCCAGACACCAAGTCAGCTTCACTGGGAACCACTGAAATGCCTTTCTGCTGATGCGGACATCTGGGGAATAAACAGGAAGAACTGGGGATGTGCTCACACTTGCAGGACTATAACCTTACTGGTATTACTGAAGTGTGGTATGGCACATACCTAGAGTGTTGGAACGGAAGAATACAGGCTGTTTTCTTCTTAAGCTGGGAAACAATTACTTCAGCTTTTTTCAAGAAATACCACAACAGAAGACAATTATTCTGACACTTCTGATTTCACTTTCCATTCTTTTCTCTTCTCACAAGTGACAGAAAGGAGAGATTAAGCATAAGAACCAAAAAAGGAGCTCAGGATTCAGGTCAGTTGAAAACCATGACCGAAACACTTGCTATTTCACTTGAGGATTTCTTCGGTTGCATCTTTATGTATGAGTAGAACCTGGGCTTCTGTGTTTCCTATGTTCTCTTTGGGGGATCTTGTGCAGTGTGAGGTTCTGTGTGTTTTAGTGGATTTTTCACTACAATTTATGTTCTGTGGTCATGCCTTACAACTGATACATTCCCATGGACAACAGTCTTCCGTTTGCCAAGCATACAGTTCTGTCATTGAGCAAAATCACTGCAAATCTTAAGACTGCATGAGAAATAAAACAGTACACCCAGCAGAGTGACACAATCAAGAAGACAGGCCAGATGAGTCATAGGCACAACAGTATTTTCAATGAACATAAGCAAGACAAAACAACAGGAAAAAAAGATTTTGCTTAAATTGAACTGCATGATGTAAAAGCCCAGAAGATTTTTTTAGTTGTATAAATCCAGAATTGGGGCTATATTTTAGATGTTATCATCAAAGAAAAATAGTCTATACTCTTTTTAGAAAAGCAATGAAATAAGAGGCTGGAGAGAGATCTAAGATAAAGAAAACAGAATTAATGTTTCTGAAGGACAGGCAAATAGTAACGATACCAATCAAAGGTGGAAGATTAACAGCAAGAGACAAAGGACAAGGCAGTATATATTGAATATTCCTAAAACACCAGTAAACCATGTATGTACAGTGATGTAAATAAGCCTATACTCTAATATTATTCTATTCAAAGAAAAGAATGCCTCATGAGTCAGATGTGAACTATCCACAGAAGTTGAATGTGGGCTTGCAAATGAAATCACAGAACTTTCACAGGAAATTTAGATTTGGAAATGTGATGATGTCTCTCCAACTCAAAGAGAAAATGCTCTCAGAACAAAAGGAGATTTCAATTAGAAGAACATAATCAGTGATATCTAAAAGACGAGAGTGAAATCACTCTTTCTGTGATCTGGCTAGGGAACTGGTCCTCAGAGATTTTGATGAAAATTATTTCAGTACAGTACAAGGGCTCTAAGACAGAACCAGACAGGGAAATTCCAGCAGCTACTGCAAACAATATGTTCAATGAACATACAGATGAAATAGACATACAGACAGCATCTGCCAGAGCAATTAATACAGTTTTCATAAAGTAAATGCTAGCTTTTGTTCCTGTTTGAAGATGCACTTTCCCTGATGAAAAAGGTGCTGAGCAACATTCATCCTAAGGCTTCAAATTTAGACAATGGGCAGAACAAGGAATATTTTTGGTTTTTTCAAAGTCTGTAGAAGTATGGTTTGAGACTGAAATTTTGTTATTTTCAAGCAGGAGCTCTTCAAAATAGAGAAAATAACTTTCTGAAAATGATCATCTGCATTAGTCACTTCAGTAGTGGAAATTAAGTTATTGAGGAGCAGCACTAAAAGCATGCCATAAACTTAGACAGTGACATTAAGTATGGCCTGCCAATTGATGAGTGGATATACTAACCATAAAAATCTGCATGTGTCTGTTTTACAGCTATTAGCACTTACTGAAAGAGATGTAAATGCTGACATATTAAAATTTGAGCATACAGCAGAACATGGCCAATATCCCTAAAGTTTATGCTTTGATTTCAGAAATAAGACTAATCTTGTTCCTCAAAAGAATGTTGGTTTTTTTTGGGGGGGGGAGGGGGGTTGTCCCATTCATGATAGAACTAGGTGTCTCAGAAAGACCACGTGTAGAAAACCAGATAAAGAATCATGCCATCTTTACCAAAAAACACAGAGTATTTCAAATTATTAACATGGCACTCACAAATAAAACCAGCTGAATATAAGCTGATTGAGTTGAGTAGATCATCTCTTTGGAGTCCATATCCAGGAATTATAATACGCATTTTCTTAGTTTACTACTGTAGATATCTAGAACTGTGCAGAGCCATGTAGATTATAATACAGTTATTTACAATTTAAATATTCAAAGCTAATTAAGAATATCTGAAGTACACAGTGAAACCAATTAAACAATGTAGCTATTCAAAAATCATTTTATGATAAAGCAGCATTTTCTGTTTTAAACACTAGTAACACCTTCCAAAGTAGCAGAAATGATGTATCGTTAATGTACACATATTGTAAAATACTGTGCTAGATGCAAATTAATGTTCCTTAATCTGAATTGCAGAGGGTAGCTTGAGAAACAAGACTTAGTAGTGTGAAATTTGGTAACAGTTACATTTTCTCAGACCAAAGGCATATCCCAGAGTATGCCAGTGGAGTAATAACCTGTACATAAGAAAAAGAGAATGACAATTCTTCAGAGCATGTCTTTGTCCTCTGAGGACCTGTAGTGTAAGATCAGCCTTACTATTTAAGATGTGATGTTTCATGGCAACAGTCAGGGAAGGATTTTCCTTCCATATTTTTCAGCTGTCTTCTGTATCTATATATATCTATATAGATATATATAACCTATTACAATCCCCAACTGTAGCAACCAGTTCCACAACTTAATTACACATTTTGGAAGAACATGTTTGTGTGCTTGTTTTGAATCATTTGCCTACTGTGGTTATTTGATGAGTGCTACTTCTTGCTTCTGCAAAGACAGAGAACAGTCATTATTCCTTATTTACCTGTGTATACCCACACCCAACTCACTAAACACATCTTTATCATACTCCCCTTCATTGCACTTCTCAAGCTGTAAAGCCCAATCTACTTATTCACTAATTCTACAGAAGCTCCTCCAAATATCTGAGCATTATTATTTTGTCTTTCTGCATTCTCCTACATCAGTTTTCTAATTAAGGGAGCTGAAAATATAATTGGTTACATGAAGCCAAACTCTTCTGTGGTACATAGCAAAAGGACAATATGCATTAAGAAAAATGCTAATTAAATACTGAAAAAAACCCAAAAACCTCACAATGAGGACAGTGATCAATACTGAAACAGGTTTCCTGGAGGAACTTCCATCACTGGACCTGCTAAGAGCCTCAACATGCATAAAGCATTTTGCAGCCTGCAAAAGATGGACTGCAGCCATTAAAGATGGCCCTGCTCTGAGCAAGAAGCAGGACCAGATGGACCCCCTGAAATCTTTTCCAATTTAAATTATTCTGCAGTTCCATGGCATTTGGGAGGCAAGTGCACATCAATTTATACAATGATGGAATGTTTTCTGCTCTCTTCTTTCTTCTTTTCCTGAAAATTTCTGGCATGTTTTTTTTGGGTTTAATCACTTCTAGTGACCTGGTATCTTCAGGAACATTTATTTAGGGTTGGTAACTCAGAAGTCATTATTGGTATATGTGAAATCAGACAGTGTTACTACAGGCTGGTCTGCAGAAATGTAACAACACAATATAATGTTAATACTAAAAGTATTTAAAAGGCTGTTAGAAAAAATATGTACAATTTATAACAAGTTCAGAAATTTATTCAACTTACTATCAAAAACATTTGTTTTCATTCAAAATAATGTCTTTTTTTCTTATGATTGTTTTTATGCATTTCATTCCTTATATACCATATCTTGAAGTTCCAACAGAGGCTAGAAAGTAACTTTATTTTTTTTTCCAGGAAAACAGCAGTAAGAAAAAGTATTAAGCAAGAGATTGGTGAAATATTTGGAGACAAAAACCTGAAAAAACTTCATCAGGTCTTCCTTAGGAAAGGTTTGGGTATCAGCAAATACTCTGTATAAATAGATTTAATTAAAAAAAAACCACAATAATTATGAATACTACAACATGATTGACCCTTTGCTTTCTTTTTTTGAATCCCTATCTATCGTAACAGAATGTGCAGTTAAGTTGTCTGCTCTGCTTTCTGTTTTAATTAAGACTTTCAGAAGGCTAATTTTTCAAGATACATATAAAATGTCAGAGAAATGTCACCTTCATCTTTTAAATAATTAGCAGATCTTCCAAACACACCAACATGTATTATAGGTCTTAATGGAAGTCAGGCAGCTCTTAATGGGGGTTAGCAATAATGTTTCCAGTAACACAGTACTTTTTAACTCTTGTATACACCCAACAGCTTTTTTAAAAATATGATGCTCTGTTTTCACCAAATTATCATCAAGAATGTCAACAGTTCTCTAGAGAAAGAGATGGCTTAATGTACCTCAACACCTATGCTGAGGCACTGAGATCTTGTATAAAAACTTTCTGTGGAAGGAAAAAGTAGCCAAAGGCTTTTGCAATGCAGGTAGGCCAATAAAATTAAGTATTCCTTCTCCACTTAATGACTGTATCTCTACACCACTAAATCCTAAGACACCTCCTTTCACTGATCACATAATTATGCCAAGTAAATAACCACTGATTTCAATAATGGCAATTTAAAAAAAACAATTAAGACCTTTGAAAGCTTACAGACAATTTTAGAACAAATAAATACTTTTTTAAAATTAAGTTTAAATGCTATTACCTTATTTAACTGTGGAAACATATAACAGGGAAAATTAAGATCTCCATCCTTTAAAAACCTCAGACTGGTCTGGGCATTTTCAAATATAAACTGTTTCACTGATTTCAAGAGCACTGTTATTAATTAACAATGCCATTATTAACTGAATGTAAAAAATTAATAATTCTCAAATAATCATTTTACTTGTTTCAAGAAATAAAACTATCAAATTTCAGTCTGTATAGCACTTGCTATATATGAAAGGGAACTACCTTTTCATGGCATGGTCCTTCTCTTCCTTGGTTGCCATTGCCACATCATAGTAACAGATCTCCAAACATACCCACAAGTTCTCTCTTGGTGTACTTCTGTGTAAGCTCATGAAGTTGCAATGGGAGAACATAAAACAGACTGCACTGAGTGCTCATAGTTGTACTGCAGTACCTAATGCTCACAAAAGCAAGAAAGCCAACATCTTCCATCCACTGGCAGCTCATAATTCGAAAAACTAATGGCATGAAAAAAAAAAAAGGGTATGATGAACTGGCTGCTGGTGAAGGTTAGCATCTGCCAGGACAACATGCTCAACATTCAGGCTGTGCTGCTACTGCTTCAAGAAAACTAAGAATCACAAGTCAAAAAAGCAGTGAATAAATGTGCAATCACTAATAATTTCAATGTAAAAATTCTTAGGAGCATTTTTGAATCAAAGAGGCTAATTTTTTTTCTTTAATACTGCATATATCCAGTTGAAATAGTTTCAGGTTTTTATGACCCAAATTCTCAAAAAAACAGAGAAATGCAGTAATGCCTTATGCTGCACCAGAGTTTTATTCAAGATCAACACCACAGTTCCCACTTGAAGTGGTAAAGTCTTCAATTTGAAATACATTTCTGAACTGGTTATACACATTTATGCACACAAGGACTGGTCTTTCAAGTTAAGAAAGAAAAAACAAAACAAAATCTGAGCTAGAATGAAGATTCTTGCTAAGGTAATGGAAGAAATGGATTTTTTCTACATAGACACATGTTATGCAGCATTACTCCTATTTGAAAAACTGCATCTCTAACTGGATTGTGATAAAACAGCAACTGAAAACATCAGTATTCCTCCATGAGAGATGGGAATTAGTGTAGAAAATAACTTTTATGTCCCAGAGTTTTCATACACTCATTTATTCACAAAAACAAGTATAAAGGTAGGGAGTGGTTTTGGCACTTACTAAAAAATTACAGTATTCTGTAATGGACTTCTTCAATGGAATGGTGAAGTTTTAGGTGCACAATAGTTGGCTTCAGTTTTAAAAAAGTTAACATCAAAATTTTTCAAACTGTTAAGTATTACTCAAGGACTAACAGAATTTTATTACAACTACTGGCCTAATAAAAAGAACTAGAGTAATCAGTACATGGGCTGATAATAAAAAGCCACTGGTGAAGAACCTCTGGGCTATATTTCACAAGAGGCATACAAAATTTTCCAGTGAAAGTGCCTGAAGAACTATGCCATGCATACAGTACTCGACACAATTAACTCAGCAGACTAAGCAAATGCAAACAGTGTCCAGGGCATTTTTACACAAGGATACAGACTGGTAAACATAAAGTCTTGCAAAAAAATATCCAAAATACCTCAACTCCTAATGTTCTCTCTAACAGTTTGTAGCTGAAGTAAGGAAGTGATAAAGATCATCCACAGCTACCACAAGCATGTTGACAAATTCCTGAAGAGTAGTGTGCATGCCAAAGAATGCCATCTGGAACTGGAAATGGTCTTTACTAGCCACAAACTTAAAGTAACAGTAATAGACTTCCCAGAAACCCATATATCCTTACACTGCACAAGTGTGAGAAGCACAAACCATTCTCCTTTTCTCATTACAACCTGTGTTGGTTATTTTAAAACTGTAAAACCTTCAGACAGGAAGCTGAGTCACATTTCAGCAGAGAAAAAACAAACAAAGACTGTTCTTTATCTTTTATTCCAGATCTGCACAGGCAAAGCTTCTCTGGTCTCACAGAGTACAATCAGTATCTTGACAAATTGTGATCTCATAAAGCAAATCTGTATAGCAGTTTGTAGGTGGTGGATTATAAGTCAGCAAAGAGGAAGATTAGAGCTATGAGCTACAAGCATTTATTTCTGCCATGGGGGTTAGTTAAAAGGTGCTTGGGGAAAGTACAGGAAATACAGAACTAGGGTAACAGATCAGTGATAAGGACAGTTTGTGGGGTTTCTTCCGAGATTCTAAAAAAAAAAAAAATAAAAATTGCCCGATCTCAACTCAAGCAAAGGTTCCCTCCAAAACAGTTTTCTAACAGTTTTTTAATTTCTAAGAATTGTATCTCTATTAGAGTTCAGCATTTTGTATCCAAAGACGACATGGGAAGACAACTGAATCAACTAACTGGATGCTGTACCAACTGCATAAAGGAAAAACTAAAGCTACAGGAGCAAGTACTCTGTACATCAGCCAATGAAGCAGCTGATGCTGCTTCCAACACTTCCAACTGGGGGTTAGTCAGCTCAAAATATATCTAAATGCAGTATTTATAAACACAGCATGAACTGACTATGGCATTTGTTAGTGACTGCACTTACTACACCAGTCCATTACTTTATTTAGAATGCACCACTCACTAACAGGAGGCATGACAGTCTTTCCAGATCTCATTAAATATCACTGTTGGATTTGGTTGGTTTTCAGCCACATTGACATTCAGTAACACCTGCAAAAGTGCCTTATGAAGCTACTGCATCCACATTACCAAGGTAGTGGAGGGAAGATTTTAGGCATTTAAGTCAAGAAAATCTGGCTCCTGGAAGGGATTAGATGCATTGAAGCAGCTGTACCCTGAATGCTGTTTGGGAAGCAATGGACAAATGTCAACATGTAAAGAACACAAAACAAGAACGGCATCACTATATTGCATGACCTTGAAATCCATAAATCCTCCTACAGTTCACAAGACACCAAGAACTAAATACTCAACAGCAGTAGGATCCCAGGCAGGGACCTGCAGCCCAGCTTTAACAGAGGTCCATGCCAGTTGCCAATCTGCAGAAAACAGTATTCTCTAGGGGGATGAGGTGGGGAAACCCTCGAATTTTTCCCTAATTTCAAAGGGAGTTCTTACAGGCCAGAGAAAAATCCCATCTCCCCAGCCAACTACCATATCATTGTACCAGAGGGGCACTGTCTTTATGTTTGTCATCACACTGTTCTGACTGGTACAAGGTAACATTTCTTCAATTCTGCCCTCTACACAGTGTCATCTACTAATCAAGATTCCTCTTAAAATTCATTAATTGGCTCAAGCTGACTCACTGACTGGCTCTAATGAAACAATCTGGTAAATGCTGTGTCGAGCACCAAGAAACAGCATTACATGTTATGTGATCAGGCAGAATGTGAAGCCTTTTTTGCTCCCAATAAACAGTGCTACTAAACATGGACTGGTGACTGTAATCTGTTTGGAAAATCATACTGTGAGAGGATGCATTTGTTTTATCACAATAAAACAAAGTTTCATGGAGTTGACTCTGAAGAGCTTCAGTCAGACAGGGTATGACAGGTTCTTAGCCAGATCCACATTTACATTAAATGTGTTAAACAATAAAACTGAAGCTTTCATAACTGCTAAGAGCTCGCAGTATATGCATAGATTAGAATTTGATCAGGTATTTCTGTCTGACAGCTGTTTGGCAGGGTAGTCAGAATATAATGTTTGCTTTTGGTTTTGACAGATACTTGTTTATGCACAAATCAGCCTGCATGTTAATAGATAAAATGATAGACCAACTTTGTGACAGCTTGAGCACTACTTGAGCACCATAACTTAGGTAGGCTTAATGAGTAATCTTTACAGGTTGCCAAAACAACAAATATCTGCCAATTTAAATAACAGAACAACAAAAATGCAAACCCTCAAAATTGGCAGTGTTCAAATTCTACTCTGAGTAAAGCCTATGGTCCACTGAACTCATGCATAGATCACAGCTACTAATCATAGACAAAAATAGGACTATTTTGAAAATATAGACATCATGGATGACAGAGTCAGGATGTAAGTCTCAGTAATGGTACCAAATAAAATATTTCAATCCTATTCAAGCTGAGGTTCATAAATTTTATCTAGCATCATGAGCCAAAATAAATAAGGCAGGACTTCTACAGAAATGCAAAAAGACTTTGAGTTATTAGTTCAGTCAATAGATTATATTTTTTTATTTCAGTCATTACATATTAAAAAGGGTCTGAACAACCAATCAGTGTTCCCTGAAAGTTCATAAATTGTACTTATTTGGCACGCTCAAGCTACCTGTTGAATCAAAGACCAGTCTCCTCGGTTACAGAAGAAACTCCTTTTGTACCCACACCCCCCTTCCTCTAAAAAATCAATGATTTCTAGTTTATGGGTATAGTTATACATGATGCAATGCATCGACTTCTTTAAAAGTATGTTGAAGAAAATAACTGATTAAATACTTCAGTCATGTTGGCTGAAAATCCTATTTTCCTCACTATTTTTGTTAGCTATTATAAATCTACAAATCTCTTTATCACACAGTTCCTGACACACTTAATGCCAAGATCAAATGTACATAAAACTTTCCACAAACACAGTGTTAATTTACATGTTACAGAAAAAAATCTCTATGGAGTGAACAGATCATATAGACAAAAGCAGCAGCACCTGAAGCCACCTGAAACCTTCCAATACACAGCCACAGCTTTGTACAAAACAGCCTGAGAAGAAAACAGCTCCCTTTTTGTCAAAAAGCTACTTCATTGGCCAGTATAAAAATTATTCTATAAATCATTCCTTCATTAATAGTATGTATGTCACATATTACTGTGGGCTGGAACTTCAACCATCACTAAGTGAGCACAGCCACACTGTAACAGGATTCTAATAGGTAGGAGACGTTCACAATTCCCACTTGCAGGTTTGTCCTCCCCCCACCCCGTACAGAGAAAACGAATCTCCCCTTTATGCTATAATAGCCAACAAATTAACATAAGAAAACTGAACTTATATCAGCTTTATTGAACTATGATTTTCCTTGGGAATGTGGGTTTCTCTTACAGACAAACAAAATACAAATGTACCTAAAAGGTTTTTGGTTTTTTTAAAACCCAGAAGTAACTTCTTTAACTTTTATGGTTTTATAAGCCAGAAGTTACTTTTGGGTTTTTTTGTTTCATTGTTTCTAGCTCAGAAGTTACTTTTAAACTTTTTTATTTTTAGAACTCTCCAAATACATCTCCCCTTACTTAAAATCTGAATTCTCTTTCAATATAATTGCCTATGGCCAACTCAGTCACATCAGTTCCTTCTGTACTACAACATTCACTGCATTACACTGAATTCAGTATAAATAACCAGCATGTTCAACTACTCTAGCCAGCAGCTAGCACAGAAGACAAAAATTACAGGTTAACATGGTACAGAAACTGTCACAACTGTCCAGCATCTCATTTTAGCCCCCCCAACTCCAAACCAGCATATTTGTGTTTCCATTTTTCTCTGTCTCCTACCAACAGTTGTTTTCATTTTTATAGCAGCTGCTGAGTAAATGCTACAGGTTTCCAGACTAAGATAATTTCAGTTAGATATTGTGACAGTCTTTATTGTTTCAGAGTTCTGGCAAAACTAGGTAAATTTAATCTAAAGGAGAATGACAGAATTTTGTATTACACATAAAGCCGAACATTAAGTGATTTTGTTTCATCTTAGTATTCAGAGCCAAGATCCAGAAATAAAGTAAGTCATTCTGCAGCACATCAGAAACAAGAATTTGCAGATATAGCTCAGGCTATACCACTTCTATACTGTATTTTTCTTATCATACCATTTGCACTTTGATTTAGCACTCAGTTTACCACAGAGGCAACATGTGTTGATAAAGTTAGAGCCATAGTCTCACAAAAATACTGTCTCATGAAAATATACTGACAACTGCGCTGTCTCCAGCCCTTCCTTCTCAATGAGTCCTACATGAGTATGCTGTAGGTTTCTCCAATCCTACGTCTGGTCCTGTGTCCTGGACAGACTTTGAATCCACATGATAGTCTTGTCCTCAGCACTGTTCATGACCTCTTTTCATTTTACTCCTGATAGAACTCCTAGGCACACTCTGAACCTGATTAAATACTTTACTACCTCTGGAGCTGCCAGTGTCCAGTTCTGCCACTCTATCCTGTATTTGGTTTCTTTTTCTTTTTTCACCTACTCTTATTAATCTAGCTTCTAGATACAACCAACTCTTACTTTATTTAAGAAACTTGACAAAAAAAATCAGATTTTAAAATGTATCTTGCTTGCAGAAAGATTTTGAAGTAACTTCCAGAAAGCAAACCTGCTTTTGGTCCACAAAATACTACAGTGCCCTAAAAGTAAAGATCTTCAATTGTTTACCAAGAATGACAAATTTCCACACATCTTGGCAGTGATACTCCAAGCTTTCTTTCTTCTCTAGGATGAGGACATCAGTTTCAGAAACTCCTGAATATCTGCTATCATCGTCATGCAAATGTCACTGCCTTTCTCACATTACCTTAACACAACAGCCAAATAAAAATTAAGTTTCTGATGACCTGTTTCTGTACCTCCCTAAAAAGAAACTGAGGTAAGCAATCCTGCAAGTTTTTGACAAGGTTACAATGACTACCACTATCTCAAACAGAACTTTAATTTTCCCTACCATTTGTTGCGGTGCATTTTTATTTTATGGTTTGTTGAATGGTATGATGTCATTGGTCTGTTCCAGTTCCCTTCCCAGCATTTTAGATTTTTTTCCAAGTTGGATTAATACCAGGTTATGTTCCTTCCCTTTGCCCTTCAATCATTGTAATCCCCACCCTATATTCCACTGCCTTCCCCATCCATCATTATAAACTCTGTCCCTTGTTCTGGATCCTCCCCTGCCAGTTCTGCCCTACTGGAATTCCCCTAATGTACGACACCCCATTGGTTCACGGGACCTGTCCTCTCCACCCCCTTTATGCCCTGAACTGTATTCCCCTCCACTCACTCCTCCTTCCCGGATTCCCCATTGGTTCAGAGAGTGTACACCTCCTCAGTTCTAGTGCTGTATAAAACCCCAAACACGCTGGTATTCGGGGCTCTTTGATCTCTGTCCCCTTTGGCAAGTAAACCTTCCATGGAACTTCACACCGAAGGCTTCCCTCTCCTCTTTTGTCCGCTCCCTGGCAATGACAACCATTCTTGCTGCAGAGCAAGCTTTCTCCACTGCAGTGGGAAGCTGTTCCCCACTGCAATGCCCCTGAGCTAGCTGTGGAGTCCAGCATGGTGTCAACCATTGAAGACTATTTGGAACAAAGAACCTCAATGACTGTTGGAAAGGGGGCTTCATCTGTTTGAATATTAATATCCAGAGTCACAGCTTCATTTCACAGGCAGGATACCTTAAGCAATCTAAAAATGGCCATTAGTGCTGATGTTGAGGCATCTGGATCCCAAACTGACCAGAAATCTTTTGCATCTATCTGACTGCTAGATGATTAAAAAAAAAAAACAAAACAAAAAAACAGAGAGCAAAAAAACAGGGCTGTAACCTAAAACTGGATTGCCATTCTGGTTTCTCAAGTCTGTAGCAGGCAATAACTTCCCCACATGGCAGAAAAAATCCAGAAGTTAGGCATAAAATCATACACTTCAATCTGGCAAAAAATTTCCAGTGACACTACATTAAAACCATAAATCCTAATTCAAGTAATTATTTTATAGCAGATTTTAGGAGTTTTAGAAGCATAATAATTGCCTTTAAGGACAATGGTATTTTTAATCAGCCAGTTAAAAAGGAAGAGAGAAAAGCTGAGAAGTAATTTAAAGCCAAATTCTATCACATTACTTCCTGTGCATTGCCTAGAGGCTATGAGAAGTTAGCAATTACACTAATTCAGTCCCATCACTATGAAAAAGAGGCAAGAAGGCAATGATTATGATTTTGGCAAAGAACTACTACTTTTCTCCCAGCACACAGAGAAGCATACGCTGGATATCAGTGTGTGATTTCTGTCAAAAGGAAACTTCTGTGTGAAGCTTTCCTAATCCACAGAGAAGATTTGGACTAAAAGAACAAATCTCCAGTGGGCATGCAGTTCTGCAGCACTACTATAGTGAAGCCTGCTTCCAGAAGGAAGAAATGAAAGTGCTCGAAATATTATTGGTAAACTAATTCTGCACTTCAAATATTCTAAGAGTTCTCTTTCTGTGATCCATATATCTCAATTCCTCAAAAATTTTGGTTATACTTCTAATTTCACTTTTTCCCAAGACCAGATTATTTCTCAACACTTTTTTGATAGATAATATGCTAACCTTAAGAAAGGCTTAAGTTCTGAGCCTCAGTGTACGAACTTAGTCCAATCTTCTACTTCAGAAGTTTCTAGGCATGTTCAGTGGCGAGAGTCTAAATAGCTTCGCTGACTTCTCATCTTCTAAATTCTGGACCAGTCAGTGGGACAAAGTATTACTGGTTTTATCTGTCTACTATACTACCTTAGTATCTCCTTTTGTATTTTTCTTCCTCTAATATAAGTGCATCAGGCAGTTGGGATTTAAAAAAAGAAGAAACAGAAGCTAGAACATATTCAGTATGAGAGAAAGATTAACAGAATTCATCTTCCCACACTTCCCAAAGGCATCTGACATTTGGGGCACTTTCAATCCATGTCAAATTCTGGCTGTAAGCCACAACACAGGCCCAAGCCAACAAGCTTGGAAAGTGGCCATAAACAAAATTGAACTTCAGCTGTTCAGGCAACCACCAAATAAAACTGTTTATTTCCAGGTCTTTTATGAATAAATAGGCAAAATTTCTACAGCATGACTGCACTGGCAGTGTTTCCTCAGCAGAGTATAAAACAAAAGAAAGGATAAGGATACCAATGCTGCACAGACTAACTCTGGCCCTGGGTCTACTGACAAGAAAGTTAAAATCTTGCAATAATGCAACGGAAGTGTACAAGATTCATAAATATATAAACCAAATTACTGTGAAGGGCTCCACTACCATGCTCTAATACAATCTTAGTTTTATATAAATGTCATGAGCCTCAAATCAGTAGAGAACTATATGGACAGATAAGGGAGATGTTTGGTGATGCACTACAGAGCATAAGAATGTGTCTATTCTTCTGAATCGGTAAGAAAAATGACAAATTTATCTCTGCTGTTACACTTTCTGCTATTGCTGTAATGGCCTGTCAAAGAAGGCAATCGCTTCCTTGCATCTTTTTCAAAATAAAGAACCTGCATAGTCTGAGAGTGCAGGGGAAAAGGAACCCCCAAGAGAGTTCTCTCAGCAGATTATGTTTCAGGGCCTTGTGATCCAACATCTAAAATGTATGCAATGAAGCATCTTTACTCAAATAGTAAATTCCTGCAAAGCCTCTTTCATATCTATGTAACTGACGGTAAAAAAATCAAAACATACAAACTGATTAAATTTGTCAATTACTATTTTAGTGAGAGTTCTGAACACATTCACTGCAAATCCAAACCTGCAGAAGAAGACTCTGGCTACTGCTTTGTTGATCATACTAACTAGAGCACCAAATCTCCAATTCTAAAAAGCAAGAATGGAAAGATGAAACATTGACATTAGGTAGAGTAATTCACAAACAAATAAAGTAGCACTTTAGCTCTGTTCCATGTATTTAGTATTTTTTTCCTTCCATAATTAATTTTTTAATTACCACAACCTTCAGTAAAAGCTGGTTTATCCTACTTTTAAAGGCTAACTATCACTAAGGCTAACATCTCTGAAGCCTTTTAAAAAGGAATAACAAACAACAAAAGTGATTAGATATGAGGTGAACTGGTATTTTTTTTTTTTTTTTCAAGTAATAATGCTACAACAGATAAAACCATTTTCTGCTGTGTGCGAGTTTTAAGCCTCGAACTCTACTGGCACAAGGCATTACAACATCCCAATGGCTGTACCATGGTTCTTCAGCTTGCTTCTGCCCTCTCAGGAGTTCATGCTAACAGCTTTGGCTTATTCAATCATAACTAGTCTTCTGGCACTGAGCTCCACCTGCTGACAAGTCTCTCAAGTGTTGCAGAGCTTGCACACAAAGTCTCAGTTTTGTCAACGAGCTCCAGGAAAATGCTGCAGTATGCAAAATAAATCTACGTGAAACACTTCTACTAGTGAGAACAGCATGTAATTCCAAACATATATTCTAAAAAGTAATAGGTTTATGCCTTCATAATTTTTCTTTTACCATGTAAGGAAAAAGGAAAAGACAAATTAATGTGGCACAGAGATTTAACTACATGATTACTAAACAAAATTAATAACTATTTTATATTAACTAAATCTACTGCCTGTTTTAAGCACTCCCAGAAGGCTTCCTACTCTGTAACAATTTCCAAGTCAATATCTGATGCTGTAAGTTTAAAGCATTACCATGAAATGCAAATCATCATAATTGTACATAATTACCTGAATAAATGTTTAGCTGGCACTAGAATATTCAAAAATAAATGAGGTTTTAATTTCAAATCTAATAATCAGATATATAAAAGTTTTGTTTCTGTTGCTTTCTTAATTTTAATTATCATGGACTACTGCCATACTTTGTTGAGCGTAATAACAGCAAAAATACACCTTATGTACCTTAAGACAAATAAATGACAGGCCATACATCCACTGACTGAACACCTAAATGTGGAATAATTAGCTCAAGTAGCTTCTAGTTACTGGTTAAATTTTCTAGTGACATAATACATAACACTTTGGATAACTACTACATTTTTGTGAAAATATATCTGTTTACAAGGAATAACTGTCTTCTTTTTAGTATCTCCATACTTTAAGCACAGAAGAATATGTGAACTATGAATCTCCCATTAACACAGTGAATAGCATAGATGTGTAACTCTAAAGGGCTCAAAAATAAGATTTTTAACTTGTCGTACCATCAGCATCGTAACTATCTCTGTCTTGTGTAGATAAATCAATAGAAAAGTAGAACTGCTAGTAACAATAAAATATTTCATTTTTCCTTATACAATGACAAAACTGTTAAATGTAATGTTCAGAAATAACAAAAAATACATTTTGGTTTCACTGTGATATGATATCCTTATTAAAAAAAAAAAAGAATTGCTTGGCAATTTCTTTTTTTTTTCTAAAATGAATACATGCCTACCAAGGCACAGCCAACATACTTAAAACAATACATTGACTAAAGCAGACTATACTGAAGACACTAACAGAATATTCCTATTTAATAGAGGCAAAAAAGAGCAAGGAAACTAAGTTAAAACACTCAAATAACATTACACTATCTATAAAAACGTATCTAACAGCAAAGCAGAATTTCATTCCTTGTTAGTATTCTATTATGCAGTTACCTAACGTAACAGAAGGGAAACAAAATAATTTGCAAACTATTCCACCATGAAATTGGCTCTATTTATATAATATAAATACTTAAGAGATACAAAACAAAATTGCTTTGCATATCTGCTTTTAAATTTTAAATGACAAAACAAAAAAATTGCTTGTGACTTGAGGACACAAAAATTTGCTTCATATGAAAAAAAAAATTCATTTGCTGACAACACAAGCCAACTATGATTTTCCAATTCTTAGAAAATTTGTAAAACAAGTGTTTACAATTAATTTCTGGAGAGGAATTAATAACCAGATTCAAGTGTATCAGAGTAACATTTAGATGAACTGCTCTCAGAAAAAGTGGAGAAACCTTGATGAATTTATAGCTGAAGAAACAGTCATCCTCTTGAACGATAACAGGATGAGCCATCAGCAGCAAGAACATTTTGCTTCTGATCTCTTACAGCCCTATACTTTTAAGAAGTTTTACTAAAAAAAATGAATCCTATTTTAAAAATCACATGTTTATTTACAGAAACAACCCATCAGTGTATGATTTTTTCATCTTGAGATATAGTCAAGACTTCTGAGTCAGGGTGATGCCAAATGTGAGCACAGACTGGGAGAAAGAGCACATCAAGAGCAGCCCTGCAAGGAAGGACTCAGGTGTGCTGGTAGACAAAAAGCTGAACATAAGCTGACACTGTGCACTTGCAGCCCAAAGGGTTAACCACATCCTGGGCTACACCCAAAGCACCATGAGGAGCATGATGATGGAGATGACTTGCTCCCTCTACTCTGCCCCTGTGAGATCCCACCTTGAAAACTGCACCCAACAACAACAATCCAGCAACTTGGGTCTTCAACAGAAGAAAGAGATGGAACAAGCCAAGAGGAAAGCCACTAAATTGACCACAAGGTTGGAGCACCTATCCTATGACAAGAGGCTGAGAGGAGTTGTTCAGCCTGGAGAAGAAAAGGAAGATCTCCAGGAAAATCTCACTGAAGCCCTCAAGTACTCAAAAGAAGTCATAAGAAAGATGGAGGCTGACTCTTCACATTGGCAGATAGTGATATGATAAGGGGAAACAGTCTTAGTCTAAAAGAGGAGATTCCAGTACCTGAGCTGAGTCTTGATCTGCCAGGAACACAGCTCTGGCACGAGCTGTGAGGGATGAGACAGCCCCAGTATTGACAGTGACCACCCAACACCACCTTAATCCTCTCTGCTCCACTGCAGGGTGACAACAGTGGTCCTTTCTTTGTGTGCAGAGACAACAGGCCTGATTACTTCTGGCTCAATGGAGTGACCAGCTGGGGAAGAGGCTGTGTGAGAGAAAAATGCCCCAGAGTCTGCATTGCCGCTCAGCACTTCTACAGTGTGCTGCTTATCCAACATCACAGGCATCAAGTTATTTAATGATCACCTCAAACCCCTTCTCAGAAAGCAAGGCCAATACCAACACCATCAGGCATGTTTTAGCTCCTCTCTTTTTCCAAGTCCAAAAAACTGGTAGAATTCTTTACTGAGGTGCAGGAGCTCCTGCAGGTCCTAAGGAGAAAAAATAGCATGAGCAGCAGGATGAACAGGATCCAGGGCAGGCTGCAGTGGATTACGACCGTTTCCTTCTGGGGCAACATGTGCTGATCCCAAGGCAGCCTCAGGACCAATGGCCTGCAGTTAAATGCTGTATCCTGTACATGTAAACACTGAACTTGACTCAGCTTTGGAAATAAAGTTGCCTGCTTTCACAGTTAACCCTGTTTTCAGTCCTATTCAATCTCCTGTACAAGACAAGGACTTCTGCATGTGGTACCCACAAAGTGTGCATGTCCAAGAGTGGCTTAGCCCTTCTGGCCAGCTCTGCCTTGAAGAAGCAAGGGAAGTGCTGCAAAAAATAAATTCTGCAAAATTTATTCTTCAGATGAAACTTAACACGTCACACTTCATGACAAGTCTTCTCTGCAAGGTAGCTTGAATGATCAGCATTATTTTCATAAAAAGTGAAGGCACTCTAAACTCTTAGCTAACGTAGGCCAGATGGAACTCCATGAACTAAAGCAAGTTACTTAAAGTACAGAGTCCGTATTAAAAATTAATGAATTATCTCTGACATACAAATGTGTCTCTGATTTATTTTCTCAAGTTGCTTTAACAGTAAATTTTACTTACTGGTTTAAAAAAATAAAACAATAAAACCCCACATTCTCCTATATTTCAGCTTACACAACATCACTTAAGAGTGTTAAATGTCTCTGCCTCCTTTTGTACCAATTTCCTGTCCCCATTTTACCTTCTGCCTGAGAAGCTGACCAGAGTGCCTCTCACCATTAGGCCCCTTTCTAATTGCTCCCATGACTTTTCTGTGCAACCTTGTATTGGGTTAAAGTGGCAAGATTTTGTAAAGGGTGCATCCTGCTGTAGTGGAAGGTGTTGAAAGGGGTTGGAACTAGGCAATCTTCAAAGCCCCTTCTAACTCAAACTATTCTGTGACTCTATGTTCTCCCTTCCCCTACCCTCCTGCAGAAGCCACCGTGCCCTGAGCACAGAACCAGCCACCCTGTGCCATCTGCCCTGGAGCACTGCAGGCCCATTAGTGGCTGCACTGGAGGCGATGGCTCCTCACTCATTGCAGGTGACACTGGAGGTGACACGGTGCTGGCAGTGATAGAGCTGCTGTGTCTGTGTCCTGTTGGCCCTGTGTAGGCCTGTGCTCAGCACATGGGATTATTTTCTCTCACTCACTCACTCACTCACTCACTCACTCACTCACTCAGAGGTTTAGACACCAGAAAGCAGACTTCAGTAATCTTGAGCTGAAGGGGAAGAGTACCATTCTTATGTCTAGATTCATCATCTCAACTAACACTAGTAGACACTAATCACTAGCACTACTACAGGTTATGGTATTAAACAATTAACAAGATAGCCTACTCCAAAAAGATTCCAAGCCTCCTAATCTTTTGCAATCATTATAATGATCCTTCTTTTCTCTTTCTTCATACTTTTGTACTTTTTAAACTCGTTCTAGGTCATGACAAGCATATAAGTTTTGTAAAATAATGTTTTGTATCAAAGTAAATGACAACCACCTCATAGCGCCTTGTAAATATTAAACAGCAGTGGAAGCAAGGGAATGCTCATAATTAAGCATAATTGTAGAATGGGAATCGAACAGCTCCACAAATAGCCAGAGGAAGAAAAAAGCTTTCCTCTCAGAAACAACCATTTAATTATCACTTCACAGAGCTACTGCCCCATGGGCCAGAAAAAATGTCAGGCTAAACCTCAAAGAAAAGAAGTCATAAATATCTCCTACATGTCAAAACTAATCCACAAAGGCAAACACTACTGTTTGTCCCTTTAGTAAACAGGTACGGTTTGTTTGCTTTTTTATGTGGCCTACAAACTCTGCACATAACTGCATACAACTGAGAAAAGGAAGTCACACAAAATATTAGCAAAGTAAAGTACTTATTTAAAATACATGAGGTCTCATCAGAACAAAAAAAAAATTCCTTTCAATTATTAAGAGCATATAGACATTTAAAAATAAGTTTCAAAAAAAATGTTCATTTCTGTTGAATAAAAGAGTAATTACAGTATATAAAATTAATTTCTCAATCACTTAACACATGCAACAATTCCAAGAGCTTTTGCTGTTAATTTTCAATCTACAACTGTAAATTTATTTCTTCAACACAGCCAGGGAAATAATCAATAGCTACTCAGTCATATTTACTAAATCTAAGTAAGGGTTATGACTTTTCTTTATAAAACAGTGTAATGAAAATTTAAGCATCAAGTGTAGAGAAGAGTAATCCAAGTCTCCAGACATAGACTGCTATGAGTTACTGCCACTTAAAAAGAAAAATATCATGCAACTGAACAACTGGTCCAAAGAAGTCTCCAAAAATGCAAAGTGAAGTCCACTCACTTTAAATCACATCACTGAGTATCTTGATATTCCAATCCTGGATTTGAAGCACAATGGCAAGGCTACACAGTTCAGTAAAACAGATGTAAAACTTACCATGGAAGTCACTGATCTAGCATCTTCTTCATAATTCACTACAGGTGGTGGCTCTTTCCCATCATTCTCTTGAACCTTTTGTTCCAGTAGTTCTTTCTGGGCTGCAAATTTTGCCTCAGAGCATCTTAGTTGCTGGACTGTTTGCTTAAGTTCTTCAAGTGCTTGCTTTTGGCTCAGCAAGAGTACAATACTGCAAAGGAAAACAACAATTTAAAAATATAAATTATTCAAAATAGTTTATTTGCTTCATAAAAGTTGGGGGGGGAAAATGCATGACAATTCTTCAACATAATCATTTATTCAAAGGTGAAGCACTTCTCAAAAAATTTTCAAAGCAGCAAGATAATGCAAACAAACACTCATTCTCTTCTCTCTATCACAGCAATCATGTTTAATGAATATAGGTGAAACTCCTGTTTTCATCCACTTTTGACTGAATTTATAAACACTGGGGTTCCCCCTCCCTTAGAGAATAAGTAAATTTTAGATAATGATTTTAAGTGATGAGAAATTCACTCCAATCAGTGTAGTTGTTGCAGTAATAATTTGCAATATTGAACTCACCTCACATCCAGTATGAATTTATATGCCCTCACATAAGAAACACCTGTTATTTCCACCGCACTGTAAGTACTTCTGGACTGTGTTATAACTGTCTTATGAAGCTAAATAAATTTGTCTTTATGAGGAGCTGAAAGGAACTTTTCATCTTCTGCTTATTTTTATAGTTCCTGTCTGAATACCGCTCACACTCGTGAATCAAGGCACTCATGATTGAATAATATTGAAGGACATGTACTTAGAGATCTGCAGGTACCCAGATGACTCTATTATCACAAAGAACTGCCAAAACCAAAGACTGACAGAAACTGCCTAAGAGACAGTATAATATAGTATAATACAGTATAATACAGACACCCTTAAAAGCATTCAACCAGAGCCCAGTGACATGTGGTCTACAATGGAAATGCAGAGTTCTCACAGTCTACAAGAACAGATAAAAAAAAATAAAAAAATAAAAAAATAAAAAATAGGTAAATGGACGAGAACTGTGAAGAATGAGGACAAAATGAAGAAAAATCATAGGACTGTGTTGCTTTGTATCTTCAGGATAATTCCTTGAAGACAAGCCCTACCCTTGAAATAAAAAAGAAAGGCAAAATTTGTTCATACAGGGATTGATCCTTCACAAACTGATGTTCAGCCAAGTGAATATTCAAATGGGTTTCAAAGTAACAGAAGAACCACATGTCATAAAATCCTCTTTGGCAGGAAAAGATACAAATCATATCCATATAGGTGAGTGTTTTATCAAGTCACTAATGAGCAAAACTCTGCACCATCACCACATTGATCATTCATTCAAAAAGGGTGTGAGGTATGCACACATGATTCTGAAATCTGAAACTGAGATTTGGCAGGAGCTTGCACATATATAAAAGCATCAGAGAAGCAAATTAACAATTACCCTGAAGTTAACCTGAAGATAATGTGCTTTCATCTGGTCTCCTTTATGAGAGAAAAAGGACATCACCATGTGAACATAACAGGCTTCAACCATCAGCAAGGCTTTGGTGAATACACACTGGCTGGAGTGACATCCCCAAACACAGAATGGTTTCAACCAATCAAGGAACAGCAATAACAAGACATATTCTGCTAGTGAAAAGTCACCCACAAGTTAATCTCTTTCTGAACTGTGGAAAAATGGATTACAATCTGATTAGGTTTCCCAAATCCAACTTTCAATGCTTGCCACTTCAGTCAGGCATGAGGAATTAGAATCTATAAAATTATTTGCCTGTGGCTTGCATGACTGCAACCTAGCAAAGTTCTTGTTGCTAGCAATAGCTACTACCAACTTCACAGAGTGAGATCTTGTGTGAAGGATCCCTGCAGATGAGGACAACATATGAGAAGGTGGCAAAAAGGTGAACTAAATCAAAACTCAAATATTGAATATGCTATCCTGTTGGAAGGACAGATATATATCTTCACATATACATATTTGAACAAAATACAAATGTTTTCTGTGTTGAAGGTAACATCATCATTTGAAGATGGAATATTAGTGCCAAGATAAAAGTACCAAGACTCTGCCATAAGGTATGACCTTATGCAGCCATAATTAAATGCAATGCAACAGTTGGACAACATATCCTGGGGACAGTAAGTACATGCTGAAACATATTGATCACTCTGCACTGCAGCTAAAAGGTGTAAAGGGAGTTTGTTGGAGGTAGGTATGACCAATGACAATTAGAACAAGGATGAGTTCAGGAAAGCCTTCACTGTACAACTGGATATCTAAGCCAGACTCCCTGCCTTTTAATTAGACAAACAGGTACTGCTGAAATTTAATTGAAATCATCTCATTAACACCATAAACATCTGCTAAAGGATCAGTCAGAGAAGCCTTCACACTGTAAGAAATACAGCCATGGTCTAAACTATTTTCAGGGAGTGATAACTGGTAACAAAACAATATTGAGGGGAAGAAAACCAAACAACACCCCATCAAAAACTCAACTAGTTCAAACATAGTTGATCCTCTAAGCACACAGCAAAGAAGACAGGTCAAGAACCAAACTTTGGAAAACACACTGTAAGCACATGTGAACTTCACCAAAGTAAGGGCACAAAATATCTAATTGAAACATTGATATCAGACACATAAATAAAGTTTTGGATGTGAATACTATATAATGTTTCATGTGACAAGGTTCCGTCAACAAAGAGCATCAAGAGTTCTTCAGTGAATGAAGAATTACGTGAATGACTTGCATTCCAATTCACTACCAGTATTGTAAATGAATATTTATGACCGAATTAGTAAGATTAAGATTGATTGCAACAAGAATCAGAAAAATATCACTACAGACAAAAGGTTTCCTTATCTGTTGTCCTGACATCAGTTTAGAAGAGTATGTGAATATTTTTTATAACCAGAGGTAGAAGAAAAACCTAAAGATGTTGCCCAAGAATGATTCTTTATGATAATGTTTTATTTATGGTGCACTAAAGCACTCATTAATCTCTGTATTTACTGTGCAGTACCACAGGGTATGAGATTTACATTCTTTACGTTTACACTTTTGTAAAGGAAGTATAAAGAAGAATGAACTTCACCTGACAAGTTGCAAACATATTACTGCATAAGAAAGAGTTTTCGACATGACTCTGAAAGTCTTTCACAGAATTACACCTACACAAGGAATTCTGTCAAACAGAAAGGCAACTGAACTCACTCATCTTCTTTGACCAAGCTGAATTGAATTAATTAAAGGTCCAACTCTTGAGCCATTCCAAACTATGACAATTATATTAAAGCATGGAAATTCTTCAGTGAGTTGGGGTCTTGTGCTGGTTTCGCATTGACTGATATTTAGTAAGGAGGAAAAAACCACCCCTGGAAATTATTTTCCCGAGAGAAGCTGCTGAGAGCTTTCTTTGTGCCTGGGAAAAACTAGCTGGCTAGCTCTGAGAACTGACACCCTATTTAAACCATTTAGAAACCGGGTCCACCTCTGTGAATTCCACATTTTAAAAACTGGCAAGCCCAGGAAAACTCTCTTTCTTCCAGCCTAGAAAGGTAACTGAGCTCTGGTGGGGCCAGCCAGCCGCGCTGCGCTGCGGCCTGCGCGGCCTGTCAGGGTCGGGCGGGGCCCCAGCGGTGGCTGGGTGGGGGACCGGAGGCCACAGGGGGCTGTGGCTGTTCACACCTTGCCGAGCCTAAGCCCTGCCCAACATTGGGTGCCAATAATTATATTTATCCTGATTTAGGGCAAATCTGGGAGAACACCTCTGAATGGGGTCCCTCCAGAAAGCAAATTCAAGCAGCCCCTTCCCCATCTGGTTCGGGAAAAGATTTCCTTGGAGAAAACTGGAAAAAACTGTTTATTTAACAGAAACTGAATAATATTCAACAGTAAAACCTCTCGCTGTTTGAAGAGATGGCAAATGCAGAAAAGCCCTTTCCATGGGGTGTAGCTGGGCTCACTCAGGTTCTTATCAGTCCCTTCAGTGCTGGAAAGTGCCGAGGCCCAGGCCCCGGTGGGCCACAGGCGTGAGCTCCCGGGGTTTGGCTGGGTGTTCAGTCCAGAGCAGGTTTGAACACATCCAAGGAAAAAGGGAAAAAAAAACAGTCCAGGGAACTTCCCTGCCTCAGCAAGCTAAAAGCTAACGAAGAGCAGAGGAGAGCTCTGTCCCACTGTCTGTCCATGCTGCAGACACCACAGCCCAGGAGCAGGAGGGGGGACAGTGAGGGCTCTTTCTGAACACAAACTGCGGCTTCTTCTTCCCCCCTTCACTCTCAGAGCCGGTCTTAGAGGTGCAGAACTTAATATGTCACATAAACAAGGTGACTGGGGATACAAGCATCATAAAGACCAGGAGAGGTCTGCAGTGGGCAAGAGTTATTTTAGAGGCGAGAAACTAACTTACAGTTGTTTTTCACAGTAAATGCTAAATAAAAAAACAGAACAAAATTAACCAAGGTTATCTCCTACTCAAGTTTCAGGAATTGCATAGACATTTTTCCCCCTCAAATTATTGTATTTTTAAATTTAATTTCAACTCACTCAGATTTCTTTTCACATGTCTTAGATGACTCTTCTATTTTTTTCTCTAGTTCCAAAACAAGTTCCTCTTTGCTCAAAAGGGTTTGCTGTGTCTGCATCAGTTCTTCTATTACTGTTTTTAACCTGTAAAACAGATTTCAGAAACCCAAGCTGTAAATACATGAACTGTATATATCTGGGAACATTGTAATCTTTTTCCTGAAAATGTAAAAGAGAATCTATTTTTTAGATTATGTTACTCAGTGCTTGATTATAGTTTTTTTCTTCTTTTGTGCAGCTAGACCTTTACATTGTTAATCTGCATTATTAGAGATTCTATAGGTGCCTCTGTACAAGGTTACAGAATCATCTCCTGCCTGCAGGTTTTCCTACAAGAAAGTATTTTTTCCAGAATATGTGATAAATTCCAAGAATTAATGTCTTCCTAATATATTGCTAATTTATAGATGCTTTAAGAAAGACAAAAGCCTTCCAACTCATAAAGCATGTGTTAAATAAATACACAGAATCAGTAGTTGTGTTGTATTTACTTCTAGAAATAGCAAAAGTACAAATAATTATTTTCTATTGTAATAGTGATTGTATCTTTTCTCCAAAATTATCCTTTTTAGGTTACAATCTCTGGTAATGGCTAACTCAAAGTAAAGATAAACTGTACAAAACCACTCAATACTAACAGAGAAGGGGTATTACACTTTAAAACCATTACTGACACTTCATAATTATCCTGGTAAATATTCCAATAACAAAAAAAATCCATGAATGTACACCAACATTTGCATTCTGAACAATGCATGTAAATGGCTTACATAATGACAACTTCTAAAATGCATATCAATCAAGAAATTTTTAAGTAAGAACAATCTCTTAAAAATAAGTAAACATGTACCTCTTGTTTCATTTTTTTCATGTATCTATGCATCTTCAACTCACTTTATTTCCCTGTATTTTCAAGCCCAATTTCAATAAAATTACTGAAGAGTGGAACACAAGCAAAATATATGTAGTAATTATCACAGATCCACAGCCCAAAACCATTCCAGACCAGGAAGTGGCACACCCAGTTGGCTAAACATCTAGGACGCACATTCCACACATCCATATATACCAAACTGAATTATTTGATTCTAAACACTGTATCAGTCCTCTTCTCCCAATATATTTTATACAATGTTGATTATATATGACCTGTACTCAGTCATGCATTTTATTCTAGGAGACTACAATTACTAAAAAAACCCACAAAGTTAATGATCAAAATTTATTTCCTAAAAGACAAACCTTCGACGTGTGTTTATTTTGAGATAAGATATATACTTTAAACATTTCCCTCAAAGTAACATCCTCACAGCTACACTTCTCATATTCATTTTTGTAAGTTTTAGGTTGTCAAAATCTCTATGCTAAACTTCCCTATGTTTTCTTATACTGGGCCTCCAACTTATTACTAATTAACTATTTTATTTTAATACCTTGCTAAAGAAAGTAATTTTAAAAAAAGTAACGTTTTTTAATCAGCTTTCTAAACAAAATTTTAATCAACATTATATTTGCTTAACAACTGATTTGCAGGTAGCAGATGTTTTATCTAATGATCAAGCTTCAATAGTCATGAAATTAAAACCAAATTGATAAGACTTTGTCACTAGAAGGAATGAGTATATACATTCAGATACATCTTCATTATTTCACCACTTCAAAAATATTAGATTTTATATTTTACATTGCAGCATCAGATTAAAACATTAAGTTGATGTAGTTCTTCCTGAAACTCCTGAGATACTTCAGGACATTTTTTTATTTATCTTAGAGAAAAGAGAAAAAAGCTACCATGTACACCAAAAGCACTTGCCTCCTTGCACTCAACATCTATTCTTTGTTTAAACAATAACTTTCATTCAAACTGGCTAGAGCTGACAATTCTGCATCTGTCTTGTATCATCTTGGCTGTAGCTTGCCAAAGGAATTTTCCTGTGGTGTCGTATTTGTCTTCTGGATACAATCAGTTTACAAAAGGGTTTCTATGGCTTCACAGTTAATCATTATAACATTTTAAAAATCACACAATACTCCTACCTGGTAGTTCTGTTCTGCTGCAACTATCAATTAAAATAAATGCTTGATCTTAGAGAAATTATATTTCAGAAGAATATAAGGATATTACTGTTCTCACTGATCTACCTTTAGCTTATTCTGGTTGTCTCCTCTCAGCTTTTAATGCGTATCTCTTCAAAGCATAAACTTTTATTGTGCTACACTTTTCAGAATTTCTCAGTATTATACAGTGACATCTATGAATATTTATCAGGAGACAGCATAGCTCATTCCTTAGAAAGGTTATCTAGTCAACACTGACTTTTAACTACCTCCCTTTATCAAAATGTTATTCATAAATGTAAGTTTATCTTAAAATGTAAAAACCAATTTCCTCATCATGCTCCCTTAAAATATATGTTGCTAAAATTGTTAAACAGTTATGTGTGCAAAGCTGTCCTTTCTCCATTGCATACTCGATAAAACAGCTGATTCAACCAAGTATTATTGATTATAAATCAATATATGTATTTGAATTGTTTTAAACATTTGAGAAATAAATCCACTATGTGCACTTATTTTATTTGGTAGATACTGAAGGTAGTTCTCCTCTGCAGAAACATAATGTAGCATTTTAAAGCTCCAAAGCCACTGAATATCAAAAGTCAAATTTTTATTGTTTCATCATGTACAGAGCTGACTTTAGAAGCCATCAACTATGGATAAATGATGTAGTACATTTCTCCTACTTGCAAATATCTAGTCATACACAGTTGACAGAAGTACCTGTGGGTTTTTTTTTTTGGCTGCAGTGGCTTTAAGGCAAGACTGTAACAACATATCTAAAACACAGTTAACAATATCTGAGTAAAGACAGTTACAGAGTGCTGTAACAAAAAGGAAGGGTTCTCACCTGCATTAAAAAGCAAAAGGACAAACAGGATAATGATAAACAATTTTTACAGTCCCAGGGGACAGTGGAGCTTCATAAATAATCTGCACTGCCTAATATGTTCATAATAATACAAACAAAAGGACAGTTTGAAAAGTGACAAAGAATGCTGATCATATAATGTTATTTGAGGTAGGAGGAAGGCTATGAATGTGAAGAATAAAGAAGGATTATTCTGGACCTTATGATACTCTATACCTGTGCTGTCATTTCAATACACATGGAAATAGGCAAATATACAGTGGGGAAACAATAATCTAAAACTTTATTTAGGTAGAGAATGAAGCATGGTTCTAAATTAACCATTATCACTCAGAAATGAAATCTTGGAGATACAGTAGATGATTCCCCAAAAACACTGGCTTGATGAGCTGCTGGAGTCAGAAAATCAAATGGAATGCTTCTCCAGTGTCACCATGGCAGCTAGCTTATAGGTACCAAATAAATTTGGCCATATCAGACCCCCAAACTCAACCAACCTAGAAGTAAAACAAGTCCCTGGATGAGGCAGGGATGGGTTGGATTCAGACCCAGGCAGGGACCTCAGCCAGTCATGTTCAATCCAGAAAACAGACATATCACTGGTCAGAGAGCTGGGTGGTGCTGAAACCTCAACCAATGAATCCTCTAGACCTGGGAGTTCAGAACTGACTGTATAAGTAGGTTCTGAACAATAAAACAAACTGCTTGTCTGATGTTGAAAAGGACTCATGATTTCTGTCTCCAACCCACAGCGACATGTAACACTCTAGGATTTGTTAAAACCAAAGCAGAGTAAGAACAAGAGTAAGGAAACCTTGGAAGGTCTCCCTCTGAACTGTGAATCTGGATTATGTGTGAAATTCTAGTCATTCTTCTCAAAACCAATATAGTAACCTTGAAAACATTCAAATAAAGACAGCCAGATGGATAAAGAATGTGAAAGCGCTGTGAAAAGACAGACTAAAGCTAAAAGATTGCTTTAAAAAAGACATCAGAGAGCAGAAGTTGAACAGAAATCTACATTATTATAGGCAGAAAGGAACAGATTGTTCCTCTTCTCTTCCAAAACAAAAGCTTAAGAGCCATAAAATGAAAAAAGCAGCAGGTTCACAAAATAGGAAGTTCATTTCTGGAATTCCTCGACCAAAGGATGACAGATACTTTTACACACAGAACCTGACTGAAAAAGATCATGGAAGAAAAGTACTTCCAAGGATATTATAAACTACCTCCATGGCCATTAAAGATATCTCAAAATATTTCAGAGGTGAAGATTATGGGAGGCTGAAGAAACAGCATAGCATGATCATCCTGGTTCTGTTCTCCCCTCAAGACTTTTCCCTGCTGTCTAACATGGTAATGAAGAAAGTTGAGTGTGTGTCTTTGGTCTGACCTAATATGGTTTAACTGTTTTTGTCAGAATCCTAAATCTCTACCAGAAAGTATAGACCTTAAAAACAGCAACACTTAAAAGAGATGCCTGATTCCTCTTCCAAAAACAATGCCACACCATAGAATATCTCACCCAAATTTGCAAAACCATTTCAAGTGGATGAATGTAAGATTTGCAACAGAACACAATGAAAATTGTACTAAAATTGTATATATGTAGGTAATATATAGACATACATTTATAACAAAAATATATCTTTCATCAGATATGTTTATTAGAAAAGGAACAATTCATCTTTTTTATTTAGATATGCTGCTTATTTCTAAACAGTTCAATAAAAAAGGCAAGCCAAACAAGAATTTTTCTTTTAAAGCTATGGAAGGCAGAATCTTTGAAAAATTTTAATGTTCTATTAAAAAGGGAGTCTCAGTATCTATCTGTTTCTTGTTACTGTGCTGAAATACAGCAAGATGGACAATACCTACAGAGTTTAGGCAGGAATAATATCAATATAGTAATGATGTAGAATATATTAAAAAGAGAAACATGTTTAAAGGAATTGGGGGGGGAATTAATTATCATGGGTTCCTTTTATAAGATACAGGTGCTTCATGACTAAGGAGGCAGATACTTCATATAAAAAATGTATTTCAATACTTATCAATGGAACAGATTCACAAAAAGTAATCAAATTATACAGGGAAAAAAAAAAAAAAGATGATGATTAACAGCCTTAAAAAGGCACTGATAAAATCCAGAGTTTCTGTCATGTTGAGAAAGCACAGCAATTAGAGTAACCTGCAGAAGACACTGCAGTATGTTTAGATTTGGAATACTTCACTCTCATTTTGGCTTTCAGAAAAACTGACAAGAAATCAGGATCATAGTTTGATTAAGCAAATGAAATTAAGAAAAAAAAAAGAAAACCAAATGTAAAAATTCATACAATATATAATTGATATCTTATTTGCATCAGTTATACTTTCTAAGGGGAAAATACTTCAAATAAGTCAAACATGAATTGAAATACACTAGACACAGCAAAAGCATCACCAACCAATGAAATTGTGAAATTTCCATTTTTAATGCATGATTAACAGTTGCAATCTCACAAGTGACCACACAGGACCATTTTATGTCAAAAGTTGAGGCTCATAATGTACACACATAATAATCTCAGCATTCAATTCATTCCCCATAACAAATGATTAAAGGTGAACTTGGTAAAAATATTGAAAATATTTAACTAGGCAATATATTAACAAAACACATAGAGAGGTCGTTTGTCACCCTGAATAGCTAAAAGCTCTGTGAGACGCTATAGAACAGCTACATATGAATTACTAAGTTAATGTATTCTAAAGGTTACAATAATGAATAACAATCTCCTTCAGAAAACAAAAGTAAACACTCAAAAAACAAGAGAAATAAATTTATTTATGAAAATTTTCTACGGTGATTTAAATCACTGACTACGTAACTCTACTCAGTGATTTCATCAAAGTATTTTGCTGCTTTTCCTAGGATAGTGAATGTGGAAACACTTTTAGGAAAATGAACCAGCACATTCCCAAGGGGGACTCATGGCATATTTTGGCATTTTATTAACTGGCACAGAGAATAATACACATTAAAAATAATGGCAAGTTTTTGAGTAGACTAAGGAGACAGATTTTGTGCAAAGAACAGTACAACCAGCCTGGGGAAGAGTCTGTAGCCTCGAAACACTACACTTAGAAATTAGACCTTAAAAGTGGAGACACAGCCATGTAAGGATCTGAGAGAGCACGGGTGCAACACAGAACAGCATTTCCGAAGGATAAAAGATTTATAAAAAGACTTACATGACTTGCAGACTTTCTGCTGTTAAATTATTCCACATGATCTCATTAGCTTGAAGGTTTTCATTTTCTTCTAGTAAAGATGTATCAAACTCTATTTCTTGTTCAACAACTTCTGATGACCTAATTTAGTAAGCAATTGTTATAATTTCAAAATCAACATGTATAAAGATACATGAGAGTAGATTGTAGAGCAAAACATTAGATTTTGAAGTATTTTATTAGCTAGATTATAGTTAAAATTATATATTAAATAAAAAGATAGATACCAGTTGGATACATATTCTTTTTCCTGTGAAAAAAAACATAGTTCTAAAATTTCACAAGATAATAAAACACACTACAATTCTTTGAATCAAGTTCATAGCCCAATAAAGGTTCTCAAAGACTACCTGTGTGAATGGGTGACTCTTACCTGCTTCCATCAGAAACCTGAATGTGACGACCATCAGTTCACACATAACAACAAGATAATGCAAGAAGTCTTAGAGAGATTTCTTTATACACTAAAACAGAGTAACAGTTCCATAAATGGGAAATACACTTTTTAAGTAAGAACTTTCTTGCATTATCTGCTCTGAAGTCTCAACCTGCAATAACTGCAGAGTACAAAGGTACCTAGAGTTGACTTTAAAGTAGAACAGGTTTAGCCCAGAATGCAAATTGCATCCAAGTAAACAGTAAATTGGCTCACATTGAGTCTAGACTGTAATGTGTAGTCTGCTGTCAGTGCCAAAGTTATGGCTCTTCTCATGTAACTGGAAATTTGTTTTTCTAGAGCCAGCCAAACAGACTGTTTGGCCAGCTTTCTGTATGTGCAAAATAGAACAATTTTCAAATCAGGATGAAGTTTTACACGTAATAATAGAAAAGGAACCAAACAGAAGCAAATTCCTCTGAACACTTAAGCAGTTGTAGTTTAATGCAAGGTTTTCTCAAGAAGAAACATGAGATGAAAATGCTTACCTGTGAGTATCTATGAAGTCATTATACTCAGAGTTAGGGTCTATCTGTTCCACCGAGGTCTGGATCTCTTTGTGGACATTCACAATCTCTTCTGTTACAAGACTGGTGATCTCACTATACTCATCCAAGATCCCTTTTCTAGAGAGGAAAAAAAATTCTAGTGTATAACATGGCACTGAAGGCATAGATGGCATTGAAGATGCTTCAAATTTTCAATTTGCTGTTTCTACAAACTCTTGTTACAACAGGCTAAAAAGGGAAAAATAAGAATATATTATTCAAAGAAACAGTGCATCATCTGAGGCTTTCCCTCTACAGACTTAGGCTGGCTACAGTCTCTTCAGCTCCATCTGTTGATTTCAGTGCACCAACATACAGCATAACTAAACAAAAACCTGGAGAGATTACAAGGAAAGGGTATGTATAGCATTCAGTAATGATGCTTGTCTTCACAAAGGACTTGCCACACTTATTATAACCTACACTGAAGATTTTCATGTCTCATGACAAAATATATTCTGGCATAAAGCAAAACAATTTACAGAAATGTATGCATTTCTTTTTAACATCAGTTTTCCGTATTGCTTTAACCTTTTTTTATGCATATTATTTGTCATTCAGACAAAAATAGGGATAAATCACAAATAGGCATACATTTACAAGAGGAGAGAAAATTAACCAAGAAGTTGCAGTGAGAAAGCACAAGCCACCCAAGCTTGTCTTTACCTGCTTCCAAGAGTGGGAAAAACCAAATGAAAAGTCAATGGCAGAGGAAGAGGCAGTACTGTGACACTAATCTTAATAGCATCCAGTGACACATACTTGGAACACCCTTCTATTCTCCTTAATTTTTAGTTTTCCTTCAAAATGTATCTTCATTATTATTTCCTATTTAATTTTTATCTCTGATAAATTTGCTAGCTTGCCAGGATCTGAAGCATGGTGGCTGTTCAAAAAACACTGATGAATTCTGGCTAGCCAAATATGCAGAGAAAAAAGTATAAATACATTTTTCCTGGAAAAGATCTCAAGTTATGTTTGCTCCGTAAAAAAGAATGGTGCAATAGGATTTCTTCAGTGCATTTGTTCTGAGCAGAAAACAGACAAGAGAAGGCATTAAATCTTGTCTTTTCTGAGAATATCATGTGTGAATATGTTCCAGAAAATAATTCATGGATTGTGATGAAAAAATAGCTAACCATCAACTACAGCAATGCCATATCCAAGAGAAAGATAATCTATATCAATTACAATGTCCAAAAAAAAAAAGGAGAAAGAATTAGCAATATTAATCTACACTTATTCAAGTTTAAAAAACTAATTGACCCACAAAATTAGGGTTATTGAGGAAGTTTTGTTTCACAGAGGTTGTCACACTAAGCACTACAACTGAAATCAGCATCTCTCTATGTGTTATATTTATTATAATATAGTTATTTTACAATACATTCAGAACTCACAAAAATGTCTGTGTAGTGCCAAAAATATTTTTTACAGGTTGTGTAAAATCTCCAGGCAGAGCAAAGATGAGTGGTTTCAATAAGTTCTTGTTCCATCATAAATTTCTTCAGTTAATTACTGTATCTCATGATTCTAAAAGAATCACCTTAATTAGAGCACACACATTTAACTGTAGCCTTTTCCTGTGACCTTACAAACAAAATTAAAAGGACTGTACAGGGAGCACTACAAATGTTCATTTCAATACCAGCACCTGAATGAAAAAAATTAAAATGATACTGCATAGGGAAGCTAATGACGCCTGGACCATGTAAAATGTGGAATCTCCAGCTCTCCCTCACTTCCTGTGCACTGAAATCAAGACAAACACGGACTTCAGAATAGGCAAGAAAATGAATTAAAGTAGAATGTTTCACACCTAAATGAAGAACACTTACAAAAAAAGTAACGACCCTTCCTTTTTAAGCTAAGACAAAGAGGCAGAATGGTGGTTACACACCAGAAAAGAGGGCTAGAAGTCCTCAATATCTGTTCTCAGATATCATCACTTTGCACATACTCTGTAACGATGTAAAAATGGTCTTTTAGGAAAGAGTAGTATTTTTAAGGGAAGACTCCTTACAGTGAGATCAAGTTAACACAATCCTATTAAACTTCTCACCCATATCATTAACTATGCAAGTGGCTTGGCCCTCCTCCACAATCACTTTCAAGACATTTCAAGGCATTTTAAACCATATTTCTTGCTGGTGAAATTTCATATTAGTGACTACCTGAGAGGCAACAAACTGAAGGAAAAATCAAATATAAACACCGCGGTCAATCTGTAAGTATTTTTAAGATGGTGTCTTGTTGATAGGCTTAAATAAACACTCAGAACTACCATCTGCATTATTTAGATAGACTTTTTTCAACTGTTATCCCCTGATACGTAAATAACTAATCACAGTTTCTTATTTTCAACTATTTCTATAAATTAATTAGAATACTACACATAGAAAATTGTACTAGTTAGAAATATGTAAGAATACATCTTACAGGGCTTTAATCATTTCTTCTTGCATCTTCTGTAGTGAATCAAGTAACAGAGGAAGTGTAGTATCATAATATTGGTGCTGATGTAATTGTGCTCCTTTCAGTGCCAACACATACTGGTTGTGCAACATATGAAGTTTCATTGTAGCTTTTTCACACCGATCTTTGGCTTTCTCTGTCTCCTTTCCTGAGAGAAAACAAAACAAAAATGCACATGGTGATTTAAAAGTATACAGACCTATAGATGACACACCTGGTAGATAAATGACAAGTTTGCCACTTTTTCTACAGTTATTTTTAAGGTACTTCTCTGAGGAAGGTAAAATCCAACCACTTTCAGATAATTAGTATAGTCAAATGTCTAGGTTTTCTAATTAATAAACTATGTAAGAAAACTGCTATTTTCTTTGAGCAGAAATGTGAGAATTTCTTATCTAAAAGTATATGAAAACAACAAGTATAAAAATAACTATCAACAAGAAAGAAATCTCATACACATTACTACCTCAAAGTTTTATTAGCAGTTTTATGTATTTTTAGAAGAGAAAGAGATGTCCTACTACACTAGATTCATTAAAATATATTTTTTGTATTCAAGCATTCCTATTGCTACATATAATCCTAATAAAGTAATGACGTAGTCATATGAGCACCTAAACCCTCACAGTTACTCCTGTTCAAAATGGTGGCTTCTCTCCTACACCTTAACATTTCCCTATCATATTGATATCCTGATCAGGAGGTTTGACTCTACAGCTTCAGCTTTGCACCACTGATACTGGAAGTCCTCAAGTTCAAGCTGACAGGACCAGCTGAGATTGAACTGCAGAGCTACAAGGTACTTCAAGAGATCACCTATTCCATTCCTTATCACAATAACTGCACAGCTATGTTGGGATATGTTATCAACACTGTTTCCACCACAAATCCAAAACACAGCCCCATAACAGCTACTGTGAAGAAAATCAACTCTATTTCAGCCATGATCAGAACAAACACATAAGCTTTTAATGACTTCCTTGCTGTCTTCTTGATATTTACCAAGCATCTCATTACTTTTTCAGGAACTAAGATAATTTCAAATTAATCTCATATCTGCAAATATCAAGTGCAGTCAAAACTACCTCCATATGCTACCTGAAGCAATCTCATTCCAATCACTGCATTTCTTATAAACTTAAAATAATTTATGTAAGGAAAAAACATCCACTACCCGTCACAAAGCAGTTGAGAAAAAGGAAAATGTAAGCATTCATAGCTAAGTGGCAAAATAGCTGCTTGAAAGCAGACCTTGAAGAAGCTGTGTCATATAAGGAATACACAAGGGACTGTGAACTCAAATAAATCAAAACAGAGCCACATTAAAGGCATGCTAAAAAAATGCTGAGGGAAGACCAGTAACAAATCCTCTGGAGTCAGCAAGCTTATCAGAAAAAGTAAACAACAGTCACCATATAAAAGGAGCTGGTACAAGAAAATTTTTTTTTTCCCCTTCTGTGATCACTACCTTAGACCTTCAGAGACTTCCAGGATGAAATACTACTTTGTGAAAGAGTCAATGAATCTCTTTTCTGAGGTGTCAGAAGAAGAGGTTGTTGAGAATAAATGAAATGAGAACAAATTGTGAGGACTGAATGGTGTTTAGCTTTGAAACCTCAAAGGTACTTGAGAAAGTTTAAGCTGAAATATGATGATTAGTTTATACAGGACAAAACTGGCGCTCAATGGAGAGTCCCAGGAATATCAGCTGGACTCTGACAGATGAGGTGATGAAGACGATGATGATGAAGATGCTGTCTCAAAGTAGCAAACAGGGAAATCAAATGTGAAGAACTGGAAAATAAACTGTCGTGGTTTGACACTACCCAAATGCATGGCACCTAAGAACTCATTCACCCTCCCCTGCCACAGCTGAGCAGAGAGAGAAAAATGTAATGAAGGCTCCATGAGTTAAGGAGGGGGAGAAAGGCACCAATGGCAAAATAAGCTCAACTTAGAAGTACAAAGTGAATTTATTATTCACAGAATCAGAGGAGGATAATGAGATGTAAAATAAACCCTTAAAACACCATTTCCTCCCAACTCCTCCCTCCTTCCCATGGACAGTGCAGGGAGACCAGGCACGGTGGTTTGGTCAGCTCATCACCGAGATTTTCTTCCGCTGCTCCAGGAGAGGAATCCTTCCCCTGTGAGGCCGAGGGGTCCGTTCACCTTCTCATGAGGGGGCAGCTCCCGCTGCAGCAGGTGCGCTTTGGCTGCTGCTCATGAGATGCTCATCAGCACGGCCTGCAGGGGAACCTCGGCTCCAGCGCCTGGAGCACCTCCTGCCCCTGCTTCCCCACTGACCGCGGTGTCTCCACCTTGTTTCCCTCCCGTGTTCCTCCTCCTTAGCTGGAATTAGCACTGCGCCCCACTTTGGTTTGATTTTCTTCTTAAATAAGTTATCACAGAGGTTAGCCATCGTCTCAAATGGGCCCAGCTTTGGCCAGCAGCATGTCCACCTTCAGAGCCATCAGGGATTGCCTCTGCCAGACACGCTGGAAGCTTCTGGCAGCTTCTCACAGGCATCGCCTCTGTGGCCCCGCTGCTACCAAAAACCAGGCCATGCAAAACCAACAGAGAAACCTTGAGAGATGCAGATTAGAACAATGGTAAATTATAGAGTGAATATTGAGAGATGCACATGGGTAAAAAAACTTGGCCGGTTTGCAAATGCACACAGAAATGAGATCTTGGGGTCAGTACAGCAAGATTGAGGGAAATACAAACTTAGTGTTCAGCAGCTGCTGAACACAGTGTCTCCAGAGCTGTCACCAGAGAAGAATTTTTCATGTAGGTATGAATGAAACAATCTACTTTAAAAAATTCTGTAGAGCTGTTTTGGAAAGATAGCATTCACAAGCCTATCATAAACTTTAGCCAGACACAGGAGGTTTTGTCTTTGGCAAGCCATCTAAACTCATGTTTCATTAGGAGACCAATTTTTTAAATTTCTCCCCCCAAAAACCTATACTATTTATTTCTAAATGAAGCATAGAACCATTTATAAGGGGAAAAAATAATCCAGCATATCAGAATAGTATCCCAGAAATTAAATCCTCAAACATGCATATCTGACACCAGCACAACAACGTAACAGGATGTGTAAAATCCCATTTTTGCATCTGCCTTAGGGACTAAATTCCTCCTGTATACACATTACTCCTGAGCAGAAAACCCCAGCTAATTTCAGAGTATCATACAGAAGTATCATAGAGACTTTTTTCTAAATACTGTAGGCTAGAGAGTCAATCTGATCATCTTCAGAGTAAAACAAATACTATAAGGTCTTTCTGGAGAAGGAAAGGCATGTGGAACATGGGGAAGTACTGCAAGGTTACTGAAGAGAGTTCGGAATGAAAGGGAAAAGGACATATTCAGGGAACACAGTTGCAGTATTATTTTCACATTGCAATTTATTTTTTAAAGTAGCAAAATGTAGTGAGGCAGCATACACAGTTGTTCTACATGTCAATTAGCACAGAGGAAAACATCCAATTTTCTTTATCTCATTAATGAATTTTATAAATAGATCTAATTATAATTCTACTGCCATCAGCTGTTGACAAAACTGTTTAATGTTAATAGAAACTGACTGTGTATACAGTATGTCACACCATAAACTGCACTGTGAAGCTTGCAAAATTCAGCTATGAAAATTTTATATTTATAAAGAAAAGGCTGGCATTCTTTTTGAATAATTTTGGAGTCTAATATTTCAATTTCTAATAGAAACTCATCTAAGATTTTACTGCCTACAGTACAATACACCCATCCAGGAAAAGAATGTTTTAGTCTATTTTCAATTAAAAGGCAGATTTGCTAATCCAAAGTTCTTGCAATCATAATTATTAGACACTTATTAGACCTAGAATGGAAGAAAAAATACTGGATGGGGCAATAAACTGAGAAAAATTTCAGCTTATAATGTTCACTTCATCTTTTTTTAAATCAGCATCAATGTACAGGCCAAATTCCTCAGGGAAGCTGACCTTAAGAAAAAAATATTGCAAATAGAGAAAGTTTTCACACATATTTTGGCTTTAAAAGAAATAATCATGCCAATGAGCTCAGGTTTTTACCCTCTTAAACTCCTTCCAGCTCGACCTTCAGCCATACCAAAGTGATGACAAAGTGTTCACAAAAGAGGCAACAGAGATCATTATAAAGACTTAGTTCACAACAGACAAACTAAATTCCTAGATTTATAGCTCCTGGTATTGAAACGTGACCTTTGGCTTCAGCGCATGCAGATACACCAATGACACAATATTACACAAGCCCAGCTTTTGACAATAAATTGAATTTAGTTTCAAAAGGAGCCAATGGCACATCTGATGTCATAATATATTGTTACATCCCTCCAACAGAAACACAGTGAGAAACCTTAAATACGCTAGAAAACAGCATATCCTGTTAAATATGCTGTGGAAACAGACAAAATGAAAAACAGAAGGACAAGCTGAGTATCTACATAAGTAACAAGAAGGAAGAAATAAATAAATACATAAATACATAACTAACTAACTAACTAAGTACATTAACAAAACTATGGCTAACAATCCACAGAAACTGAGGATCAGAATGTATGCCAGAAACTCCTATAAATGTCTCTTTTAGTTCAGGGACTGCAAAAAGCAAATCCATCCAAATTTCTATATAGGTATAGGTAAGTACAAGGATAAACAGCAGAGACAATGTCACAAGAAATGCAGGCACCGATGACACTGCCAGGGGAAACCTGGACAGTACCAAAAGGGGCTACAGAGCTCTGGGGGCAGACATGAAAAGCACAAGGGACCAGGCTGTGTCATCCTTAATCCTGCCAGTGAAGGGAAATGGTACAAGGAGAACATTGACAATACAGACTGCTAAGTAGTAGCAGAACCAGTGTTGGCCACAGGGGTCTGGATTCTACAACCATGGGATCCTTTTTCGCAGCCCACCATCTGCTTGAAAGATAGGAAGTCCCTTCCTAAGCAGAATAGAAGTATTTTTGCCAGTAAGATGACTGACTTCATCAGAAGGGCTTTAAACTAGGAACTACACAGGATGGTGTAGTCCCACAGTCCTGAGGGAGCAATGAAGGAGACTGCTAAGGAACGGGCATGGTAAAATTGGAAGAGATCAATCACAAAGAAAACAAAACAGCAGGTGCTGTGCACAGATAGGCAAGAAGGCTCCTACAAAACACCAATGTGATAAAAGTCCCACAAATCCTTTGCAGGACCTCAGCACGCTGGGATGACATGCCTGTGTATTACTGCATGTAGAGTGGGGAATAAACATGGTGAGTTGGGTGTCTGTGTGCAGATGCAAGGCGAGGATATCGTTGGGATCACAGAAGCAGGATTTGAGCTATGCAATGGAGAGCTCTGACTCCTGGGGAAAAGCAGTCCAGGAAGCCAAGGAGAGCGAGTTTACACGAGAGACTACCTGGAGAGCATGGAGCACTGCCTCAGGATGGATGAGGAGCGACAGAAAAGGAGTGACCTTATGGGTTAGGATTAAGGAGGGAACAGGCAAGCTCCCACAGAAAGCTAAGCAGCTTGGCTTCAATGTTGTTGCAATTTTCTGCATTAAAATCTCACTAAGTATCACAGTATTTGATTTCAGAAAAAAATTAAATGGAAGGCAGAATCAGAGGTTTTGCCTTTTTTTTTTTTTTTCCCCCCCAGGAAGCAACAATCCTCCCCTGAGGAAGTATGCCAATCTTGAGCATATAATAATTTTAAAGACAGAAGAAACTTTTCTTTTTCAGTTTGATTTAGAAACCTGTAGTTTTGTAAATATCAGCACTAAACTATAAAGCTGTCAATGCATATAGTGATCTACAACACATTTACCATTGTTTATGACTGCAGTTTTTCAGTTATTTTCTAGAACTGCTTTTATCTTTCTATTTACATATTTTTTCAGCATTTTCAACACCAGAGAAAATTTCTGAGTATTTTGTTGTCTTTGCAGTTGTTTGTCAATAACAAAACTCCAATATAGTCACTTCCTTATTTATTTCAACTTTGGAGATACACATTTTCACAGAGCATTACTTAACTGTGCCTGGAAAAGAACACTCCATTACATTATTTGCTTACATTATGGTACTGAACACACTGAACACATTCTTTACACTCATGAACGAGATGGACATAGCTTTCAAATAGCTCTTTTTCTACCAACACATTTTTTTAAAACAATGAAGTATTTTTACATTAGAGAATCATAAAACTTTACTCAGCTGCTCCACAGACTGAAACTGAAGCAAATACTAGCGGGACTGCAACACGGTCTTCATCTCAAATGAATTATAGTAAGGACTATGCACTTAAATTACAGGAAATAATTTGAAAGCCTAAATATGATGGAAAAAAAGGACTACTTTTATACCTCAAACCAATGTAATTATGTATATTAATGTTAATTGATTCCCAATACTGAAGAGTACATTACCAACTTAGAGTGAGTTCTTGAGAAAAAAATCATTGCACCCTGCCTTTGGAGGCAAGCTTCTAACTTCTCCAGTTCTGTTTCCTCATAATTTGTTCAATTTCTCAAGTTTTCATTGTGCAATAAGAAAGACACAGGTTGTAGAACTTGCTCTGTAATTGATTACTCTATATTATCTGTTTAACTGATTTCAGGACCTTCCAGATCCAAATTATCTCCTTAAATTCCATATTTCATACTGTAATGCTAGAGACATCTAAATACCCTAGCTGATTATGAAAATTACTTCCTCTACGATAGTTCCTATTGATCCCAAAAAAAACGCCAGTGACATGACTTTTGAAGCATTTGGACTCCCATACTGAGCCCAGCTTCACTTTCCTAAGGCTAGGCTAGGCTAGAAGATTCCAGTTGGAAGGGACCTACAAGAATCATGAAGTTAAACTGTCTGATCAATTCTGGGCTAGCAAAAAACTAAAGCATGTTTTGGAGGGCATTGTCCAAATGCCAGCTAAACACTGAAATACTCAGGGCATCAACCACCTCTCTGGGAGGCCTGTTCTAGTGTTCAAACACTCTCTCAATAAAGAAATATCTCCTAATGTCAAGTCTGAACATCCTCTGGCACAGCTGTGAGCCCTTCCCATGTGTCCTGTCACCAGGTACCAGGGAGAAGAGATCAGCATCTCCCTCTCCCCTTCCCCTCCCCAGGAAGCTGCAGAGAGCAGTGAGGTCACCCCTCAGCCTCCTTTTCTCCAAAATGGACAAACCCAGACTCCTCATCTGCCCCTCACAGGACAGCCCTTCCAGCCCTTCCACCAGCTCCTCTGGGTGCATCCCAGTGCCTTCCTAAAGTGTGAAGCCCAGAACTGCTCTCAGTGCTCCAGGGAAGGCCTCATCAACACTAAATGCAGAGGATGATCCCTCTGTTGACTGCCTGGTTGTATTTGATGTACCCCAGAATGACACTTGTCACCCTGCTGACAGATGTGGAGCCTGTCGTTCACCAGCACCCCAGGTCCCTGCCTGCAGGGCTGCTCTCCAGCCACTCCACTCCCAATTTAGACTTTTAAATATTCCTATCTACAAAACAATTTTTATGCAAACTGCTGCCACTAAACTAGAATAGCTTTGACTGTTAGTTCTGTCTCTGGAAGCACACTCAGAAATTTAGTGAGTGACCAGCCTTACCATCACTCTGCAAATCAAGAGATGCAAGCACAATGGTCTCAACACAGGTTTTACAAGTACAAAATCACAAAGACAGAAAGGGACAAGATAGGATCTTCACATTCAATCTCAAAGATCTCTTTCCCTTTATGTCTTGCAATATTGTTACACGAATGTGCTTCTTAAACAAATAAAATCACCTACTCGATCTCTATTCAACCAGTTTCTGAGAAGAAGTTTCTCTCAAATATTACTTAACAAACTAATGACTGCAAACAACAAATAGTCTTCTAATGGGAAGAAAAAACCCCAAAACTATTTGTGTATATTTAAAGAGTTCAAATTTACAGAATACCACACCTAAAGTTCTGAGTTAAGAATTGGTTCACCAAAGCTATTGGCCTAACCTTAAGTAAGTAACATAGCACAAACAGAGCAAAAATTAATGTTCTATCTTTTGAACTGCTGTCAGATATTGTCAGGGTGATCTATTAAGCACCTCTAGCCAATTCTCTGGCCTGTGCCTGCTGGCCTGTGAGGAGAGCACATCCTGGGGCTGTATGTCTGTGTTAAGAGGAAACAGTATATCCAAGCTGGTCCCACACTCCACACGAAGTCACCATGATCTCTTTGCACACCCTGGGGTTTCTAGCTCTAGAAGCTTTATTTTACACAGAAGAAACAACAAACCCTTCCAAGCAAAAGCACTGGTAGTACATATCTGTTGAAACACTTACAGTAGAGCATTAATTTTAAATCTCTGCAGCCTGCTGACCTCTGTAAGACAGACCAGTTCAGCCAGTGTTACTTGTCTTGTCTTAACAATATGAGAGTTTCAGTCAAAACTAAGCTTAAGAAACATCCTACTATGAGTTTCCCTCAATACAGCAACAACTACAGGCAACACATGCCACTAGGAAATGTAGTTGTACAATAACAATTTTAAAGGCATCTCAGAATGAATGCACCAGCCACCTAATGAGTATTTCTAACCAACTGGCTATTACAAGTAATAACAGGACAATAATTTGATTTAATGAAAGCTTAACACCTTCCTTATTTATCACAGATGTGAGCTTATGCTGCTGTGAAACTTCAGTATGTACCACAGAAGTCACATCAATTCTGAAGTATTAAATCACCTGAGTAGCAGGGAAAACATTCTTTCAGCAGGAGCATTGTGGTATAATGTGGTAGGTGTACACTTCATATTCCTAGGTTCCTCTAAATCACAATGTTGTCAGTGGACACAAGCCTAGAGAAAACTGGTGCAATATTTTTTATGCTGCTGCATAAAATGAAATTACAATATGAAATACTTAGAATCAATGTATTTTTCCTTTAGTACTTATTTCAGGTCCACTATGTTACATAAGAGCACTTCAACGTGTTTTTCATATTGAATTAGGAATGAACTAGGAATAAGACTACAGTAAACACCTGTAATTAATGTATTTACACAAAAACTGTAATTTTTTCTAAAGAGTATGTTGTGTTAAAATTCAGTATGAACCTCCCAAAGCTACACTGGCTCTGTTCCAACTTGCAGTGTTTACTGATATACGAGCAACTATTTCACACTTCAACATCTAACGCCAAAATTAGCTACAAAAACAGATGCTAAATGTTATTAATGCATTTCAACCTTTTATAAAACCTGTAATGAACTGAGTAACTTATTGTTTCATATAATCATTATTTCCTTATTTATATAGCAGAAAGTAATGCATAATTCAAAAAACTCAAGGATGAAAATATTTGAGACCTCTGCCCCTACACACTGAACTACACTTAATAGAGATGCACAAACCTGCAGAAACGAAATTAATTGTGCAAACAGCAGACTTAAGTGGAAGCAGTTACTGGTCTAACCAAATGAGATTCAAAATGTAACAGAAATATCACACTTGATACTTACAGTTGTCCCACAGTCTCCATTTGGTATTCTTAATACATTATTCATTAAATTATTTCAGAAGATTTGTGAGTTTTTTACTGAAACCATGTTTTTTCCATCTGGCACAAATATTGGCTTGATGTGTTTTTTTACAGCAGCAACATCAACATGCCACATTCTAATCACCTTGTTACTCAGCATCACTGATTAGCACAGCCCTGTAAACTCAGAGTGGTGTACACTCTGAGACTGTTACTTTGGACTGCTATTTTAAGATGTTTGCCTTGTTTTTTTCTCAGTATCACATATCCAGAACATTTCACATGTGTGTCCATTCCACTATTAAAAAAATAATATAATAAGCTTTTGTCTTTTATTGCATGCCCTATGACTCCAATGTCCCAGTTCTGCAAAGGAACATGCTCTGCATTCCCAGTACACATACTTTGTGGAGTGTTTTAACAAAGCTTTTTAATCCAGAAGAGACTGTTGTATCCAATCTGTCCAGAGTCCCAAAAACCGAAGCATGCCTCATAAAAGAGACACTGGACTAGTTCAGCTTGCTGACTTTATCCTCTCTCAGCCTATTATCTCTTACCATACATTAAAAAATGTAAGAATGAATGAGTGGGGGAAAAAGGGCAGAGAACTATCATGCAAATAACTAACATCAACCAGACTGCCTGACACCTGGAGCCTTCATGCCCAAAAAAAAACCAACCAGACTGCATTTGTGATTCCCATGGTCATCACTGGTTCAGAAAGGAGCAGCTATGCATGACTTACTGGGGTAAAGGCTAGATAGTCACTTCTGATTGAGCCATCAGGCTCACCATAACTGGTGTCACCACTGTCACCAGACACTGGTGGCCATATCAAGGCAGAGTGCAACCCAGCCCAAGGTGGATGTGGCAGCCAAGGCTCAGTGGTGCTCCCTCTGCAACGCAACTGTCCCACTGCTCCCCTTGGTGCACAATCAGAAGCAGTGCTAGCAGAGGATTCCCCAGAACGGCTTCTGGGACACAATCTCAGACACTTTCACCTTCCTCCAGATCTGGACAGCACAAAGTATTCCACAGTGAAGCTCCTGCATTCCTTCAGAAACCAGTTCCCTTTTCTCCACTTAAAAAATACTCCAAAATTCCTACCACATGCTTCACCCATTGCCCAAACACTAACAAAACCTGTAACTAAGCAGTATGACTATTCAGTCCTTAACACTTATCATGTTTTCCAACAGTCCTCCTAGTATTTTCACCAAAAAATGAAAGCACCTGTAACCCTGCACAAGGGTGTCACTGAATCAAAGTGACTGCTCACTTTGCTGGAACAAAGTAGCACACAGAGAAATTCAAGTTCACTGGAGAATACTTCCTGATTCCAGAAAATCGTAACATCACTTTCTACTGTACAAACATTGCCAGCCTTTACCCTTATAAGTTAATATCCTCTACCATGTGTGTTTAGCCCAGAGCTTAATATCACTTTTAATAATAACTCAGCCCGAAAACTGGGGAGCAATTCTCTTCACAAGCTGAAGAACCAGTTGGACCTCTTTCACTAGCAGCTCTAACAAACCTACTCTCTCATCAGAAAGTGGCTTTGGTATTCCAAAACAAAGCAGAAAAAGTCACTACATTTCAAAATCACTACTCTTGCAAAACAGAGACATTTGTCAGACACTACTTAGTGTGATTTTCATTCCTTTCCTGGGCACCAGCAGGTGCTGCACAAATTTACATGTAACCCGTAGGAAAATGTTAAAATTGTATGTCCTAAGGAGAAGTTGTCCCTTATGGCTCCAGAGAGGCAAGGCCAGTCACTGTCTTACAGACTTGACTGCCAGAGGAGCAGACTCTGTTTAAAACAGTATTTTACATAAATGAAGCTGGATGGGCTATTTTAACACATTACTTGCAAGAGCTGGTGTCAAAAGATTTTCATTTTTTTGTTTAACAAAATGGCCTTCAGCTTATTTTCAATACTTGGTTATGTCCTCCCACTGTTCTGGTGAGCAGTGTTTCTTCTCTTTTTTCAATAATTCTTGAAAGCCTGAAAAACTGAACCAGTTTGTACATTAACAAAAGTAATACACCTTAATAGCACATAATCTGAATAAGCTTAGCTTACTGAATAAAGAATACCCTGGAATAATGAAGCATTGTAATTTTAAGACTTCCCTAAATTTTCACTTCACCAGTGAACCAGTTTGAAAACTGGTCCAAAAAAAAAAAAAAAAAGCTCAGAAATACCAAGACTTAAAAAAAATCAAGCAGCTCAGCTGACCTGCAGCTGATAAACTGTAGCAGCTCATCAACTGTACAAGCATTTGTAAACAGGAACAGGGCCTGGGATGCAGCAGGAGAGAAGCAATTCCGCAACTTTTGGGAGAAAAACATTTTTATGGGCATCAATGTTTTTCAAAACAGACTTACAGTAAGATTTTAGCAGAAATGAAATTAGGTATGAATTATAGTAAGGCAAACATTAGAAAAAAGCCTGAAAGAGAAGGTCAAACCACAGGACAAAAGTGTCTTAAAAACAATTTATGTTTGCTCTCTGTCTGAAGAAACATTAATTCAGTTAATCAAAACCACATCAAAACATCACAGCTGCTGACAGCCAAAACACTTCTTTATTCCAATGGGCAAGTTTGATGCTTCAGGAATAGAGAATGACCGGACTGGTAACAGGAAGAGAGGGTAAAACAGCCTAAAAATAACATATTAAGACCTGAACATCCTATTATATTTTCCATGATACATATTACATATTTCAATGTTAAGTAGTTACTTGAGAATAAACCAAGTAATCAAGTTAAGTTACACGGAACTGGGTGAAATTAACATCAAAGTATGCATTTTCATTTTTAAGTGTTTATGAAGTTCCATAAAAGAAAAAGATCAGTAAAAGTTCAACAGTGCTAAGCATAACTTCTTATCCCCTGGTGTTTTGTCCACATTTGAGACAAATCTGGAAAGAAACAATCTCTCCTCACTGAAATCTACTATTATTATACTAAAACAGAACGAAGAATATTAACTGTTATTTAGACACTCATGCAAAATCTTAAAGATGGATCTTGGAATTACACTTACATACTGCCATTCAGTCTACTTTCACTAAAGGAAGAAAAAAAAATCTTAGAAAGACATGTAAGAACCAGATATTTCAATACATAATAAAACAAAGGCTCTCTTTTATCTCATCATTCAAGCACAATTCAACAGGAATTCAAATCCATGTGGATTGAACACATCATTCCCTAAAAAAAAATCTCGGTGGGCAAATGACTTATTTTCTTCTTTTAGATGAGGTTGACAAAGGTTTGATGTGCTACACTGACAAGAACTGATGCTGATGCCACTAGCAACAATAGTAATTCACAGGCAAGGAGGCTGCAGCTGCAATGCAGCTGAGAAGAGAGTCCATCTGAGCAATTTTAGATTTCAAAAACACCCACTGAAGGAATAATACAAGAACTTAAAATAATCACCATTTACATTCTATGAATTTTTAAAAGATTATACCAAGCATACATGATGACAATCAGCCTGGCTTACTAAAGACACTAAATGAGCTTTTATGTTGCAATTGAGTAGCTCAAAATAAAAAAAAACAAAATTACCTTGTTTCATTGCAAGAGTTTTAGCAAGTTTGAAAATGGCAATAATAAATACACAAAATCAAGTCAATCATACCTTTAGCTACAGCTTCTTTATACTTTTCTTTGGCAGAGTTTACTTCTTTTATTAGTTGCCTGTAGCTAGATTTAAGTTTCTCTAGTTCTGTCTTTGTGACCTTTAAGAAAAGAGAAATTTAAAAAGCTTTAAAAATACTTATTCTCAACACATTAAAAAAATATAGCATTAGTAAAACAGAATTAACATAATTTATTATCCAAATTAAGGATGCTACACTTTCCACTGGCTTGAGAAAATCTTAATAGAATATTACATGGTGCAATTACACTGTGCAAATTACATGTTACAAATTACATGGTGCAAAATCAAAAATGCATGGATTAAATAAGATGCCTAAGACACAAATCCCCATTCACATCAATGTAATTAAAAATATATTTAGAAAATCCAGCTGATCATCAACAATATTCCATTTCAATTACAGTGCAAAAAAACCATCAAAAAGATGCTGAACGAATCATACTGGCTTAAAATTTCCTATGCATAGGCAGGAATTCCTTTAGAACCTAAAAAAAAGCAGAATTTTTAGACATTACTCTTCATACAGATGACTAAGGAACAGCAACTTGGCATTAAATAATCTATCAATTGTAATATTCAAACCCTTAAAAAGGAAAATCAAACCAATGATCAAAAAAGCCCAAACAAAAACCCAACAAATCAAATAAAATCCTCTACCATGAAACAGAGCACTGAACATAACATTTTTGGTCAGAAAATTAAAATAAAGTTTTCTCTTCTACCCACAGCATTCATTCAATGTATGACAAAAACTAGTGCACTGTTCAGAAATAATCCCAAATTATTAATTTGCAAAAGGAAGCCAGTAACAAACCAGCCATCAGAATACTAAAAAAAGGCTAGCATATATTGTAAAGAAAAACAAAAAATTCTGACCAATGAAAAGAAAAAAAAATCCAACAGAAAAATAAACTTCAATCGGAAAAACATGAAAGAGAAATTATTAACTAATTTTAACAGAAATACTTCTCTCAGTGAACGTGCAGAAAAAGAAGTTCATTCTACTGAAAAACTGCTACTCTTGCAGCTAGCAGGAAGAAGGCTGAAGATCACAATTTTCCCTTTTTTTCATCAGGCAAGGCCCAGATAACACTACTTGCACCCCCCAGAACATCTGAGAACTTGATTAAATTCCTTAAAGATCCAACAAAGTGCTCTCTACAACTTCTGATTTTGGGCCAACTGTGCAAAATTTAATTTGAAGGCAGAACCTTTGTTCCCCATCAATCACATATACTCATCTCATATTTCTACCCTCTGTAAATTATACACAACTGCTGTTTATACACCAACAGAGGCGATACGGGAGAAATAACTTTATGACAAATTCGTATTATAATGACATCACGACAAATTAGAAGAAGATGAAATTAGGAAGTAGTGATTACAATTAAGACCTAAATAACACAAACAGTTTCTTTTATAGAAAACTGAAAAATAAAACAGGGAACTAGCATTATGAAACCTTTATAATAATTGCATTATGGTAATTAGGTTGCATTTTTCCAACAGATAAAACCAACATCAAGAGCATGTCTGTTCGCACAGAACACTTAAGGAACTAAGATGGTAAAGGATTACTTTCAACTCAGTTTTAATTTCAAAAGGTCTTACCCACCTAATTAGCACAGTACTCTACTTTCTTCCCCTCAAATTTAATGAAGAAAGAAAATTGAATAATTTTAACTTGTTGAATAACATCTTAATGGAAACTAGAATAAAACTACAAGATACAAGTCCTATTACATTTGTGTAAAAGCCATGTTATTTACAGTCCTTAAAAATCTTCCCCGTAATATTCTTCACTGTAGAGATGTCTAGAATAAGAAAAGATGACATGCATTTCATCTAGACAATTTTTATGCCAGCTTATCCTAAAAGTAAGAGCTACACAGACACTGATGTCCACTGATGTTATTTGCATACTAACCTAGGATATAATTGACATTTTACCTCTGTGTGTAGCAAAAGCAGAAATAAGACCACAGAACATGAGAAGTATTTTGAATTTTGGGGAAACATTCTGAAAGTGCTCCAGGTACACAAAACCTTGAACATCAGCTAACAGTAGGAGAACACTAGTCAAATACCTCTTTGCAAAATCAGGAAGGGGAAAAAAGGAAAACAAACCCAAAAAAACTGAAATCAAAGAACGAAGCAAGCCTAATCAGCAGGATACAAAATACTTTGATGGCTATGCAGCCCATAATTAAATAAAGTCAATATGGTTTATAATAACCATTTGGTGAGTGCTCAATATGCATTACGGTTTTTTGGAAAAGTCTTATAAAATAAGACATTTTTATTAAAGGTTTTAGCAGAGTTTGGCCTAATAACACAAAACAAAACATTGCATAGTCTCTTTGCAAAGTATACCTGGGCTTCCAGCAGTCTTACTCCTTTCAGCCTCTTTCTTAATTTTTTCTCTTTCTGAAATTCTTTATAACTTCTATTATTTCTAACACATGCTACCAGTTTCTCCTCTTCTTCCATTCTGACTTTTTTGAGACACCAATTCATAAGTAGCAGCAAGTGATTATTTGGCTTGAAATTTTATCAGATAATGACAGCCTACTGACCATGCATCAAAAAATATGTCTCCCTAGTCCCTGCTTGGCAAAGATGGCAAGATTCTAACATATTACGGAAGCAATCTTGTAAGAGTCAACATATTTAACTTAAAATAGTCTTAGTTTAAGCACAGAATAGCTCTAAGTTCTTCTCATAACTGGCCCAAGAATCTTTTACTCATCAATCTGTGACAGTGTTACTGCTTTAGTCAGCTGTTACATTTTAATTATTCTACTTCAAATCCCAAATTCCCTGCTGGAAGAAAGAAGAAATAGTGCTTCTCCTTCCCTTAGCAGACATTTCAGACGACCACTCTGATTTTTGATATCTGTAGCTAAATTGCCCCAGATCATCTGAATGAAACTGATTTCTGTCAACTTTACTGACAAGACACAGCATTTTGAACACAAGCAAGACAACAGATATGTTATGGAAAACACTCTGAAGAGTTTCACCTGCAGTCTTAATGTTTGATTTACACCTGCTTTATATTTTAAAATAGGCACTAGAACTCTGTCCCCATCCAAAAGAGTCTGGACTGCCAAGTGCACTCATTAACAAAAGTTTACAGTGCCCTGGTCCCATGAATGTCTAGAGTGGAATTAAAATAGGAAAAGAGACAGCATAGAGAAATGTCACATAATAATTATCCTCTACTAGAAGAGCATTTCCAGTGCTATCTATCCACAGAAATTCACGTGGGAGAAACTTCTCCATCTTTGCCTTGTCAGCTAGAAGGAAAGAAAAACTGTAGGAAATTATTAAAATTTAAACTAAGCATTCTACATATCACCCTCTACACTTTTACCACAGCATGAACAAAACCAAAAAAAAATCTACTCTTAAGTTAATAGTTTTAAACATAGAGAATTATAATCAACTTATCAAGCACAGATAAATAAAATACCTTGTACATCTCTGCTTCAATTTGTTGATGAACACCTACGAAACTCTTCTTAACTTGCTGCTTATCTTTGATCATCATTGTAAGCCTATGCAAGGGCCCAGAATTAAGATCCTCTGCATGTGTCTTCATTATTTTGCTCAGCTGTTCTGTTTGCTGTACCACGAGCAACCAAGACTGTAAAAAAGCCAGTACAAAAAGCACTCATTTATTTCAGCTTACAAATAATCAAACAATGAATAAGATTGAATAAGAATGAAATTAATAAGAACTGGAAGAAGAATCATTGCTTAAAAAAATTCAGCAAAAGAATTAATTTTAAGCTTACCCAAATGTATTTGAATATCTTCCTGAAACAGCAAAATCATGCCTCAATCTTACTCATAAAATCATAAAAAAGCAAAAGAGACAGAAATACAATATTGAATGTTCACCCTTCAGCATTGTCTAGTATTTCTGAACACCAAAGAATGCATTGCAGCCTTATTTTTTTTAAAATATACCCCCAACACACCTAAGAACCAAGTTCCTATATCTTTTGTCCTCCAGTTTCCCCCCACAGTTGCTCTGCCCAAGCTGACTTCTACCTTTGTCTGAATACCCGACAGTAATATGCATTTGAAGGGTGGTGGTTAAAGAGGACACCACGACATCAGCTGCTTCACACAGCAGCATCAGTCAGGCCACCAGTACCAAAGCACAAACAGACACAACACTCATCTGTCACTGTAACCCTCCATCCTTCTGTACCCTTGCTTTAATGGCTTTCCTTGGACATCTGTCAGTTTCCAGGACAGCTTAATGTGATGTGTGTGTCTTTGAATACAGATACACATCTACAGATATCCCAGACACAAATGTGAAATTAAACTTCAGTTCAAATAAAAGCCTTGGTTACCCTCAAGATTGGTGTCACATAGTGTATTCTTTAAAGATAACTCTCTGACAGTGAAGGCTGTGCTATAGCTAGGATTTCAGTGTCTGCATGCCACAGAACTACAAGGTTTTGAAGGCAGCTAGCATATGAATTTTATTGGCATTTATCTTACTCTTACTAAAACAGTAATCAGCCTGAGATAAGAACTTTAGAAAATTAATTTGTTTGTTAGCTTTGGGGTTTCTTTATATCCTGTATACGAACACATATACCAAATACTTCTATCTCTATATGACAATGTTGCAACAGAAACTGGATCCTAGAGAACAAAACAAAAGACAATTGACTCCCCAGTATAGTGGACTACCTTTAACATTTCCTCCAGCTTGTAAATATCCCACGGACTGGCACAGAGTTATCTAGATTGCTTAAAGTGCAGTGTTATAAAATGTCAAGGCTCAAAGCTTTCCTGCTATGGCTGGAGACTATTTCAGCATGCAAAGCTGCATAGGATAAAACAGGATTGAACACCTGCATGAGAAGAGTGGGCAGAAGAGTTTTGTTTGTTTTGTGGTTATGGAAGACTTCATAAAAGTGCTCTCAGAGGTGAAAATGTAGTCAGAGTCATCCATTTTCCATAAGGTTGATTCATTAATGATGATACAACTACTGTTTTAATCCTGAAAAATCACACCAAAAGTATTTTTCAATAGTACAGGTATTATAAGGAAATGCTTAGTTTATAATTCACCAAATGAGCTTAAATAAGCCAGAAACACAGCAATTACTTCCCTTTCTATTAAATAAATAATTTGCATAGTTCCCTGTTCTTCATATCATTCTTTCCATCAGGAAAGGATAAAAGCAATGTTTCCACAGGGAAATGTCAGTCAAGCAGGATTTCTGTGCTTTGTATGATTGTAATTTATTATTTTAAATTAGGAGAAAGTAAAGTAAAAATGCCTCAATAATAGAGATTTATATGGAACAAAAAAGCTGGGTGGGAACAGCAGAAAAGCTAAAGCATTTCCTTCCACAAAAAAATTATCACAATCCAACAACTGCAGTAAGATACATTATTGTTTGGTTTAACACTGCTTTTCAGACATATACACACACAACAGAGCAGTCTTAAAAACACGTCTTTTCAGCATTACCAGTTGTTCCAGTTTGTTGTCTCCACATGAAAAAAAACAGAAGACAGATTTTTCCAAACACCATTTCTCTCTAAGTACTCACTCTTACTGTACACTTAGAGAACAAAACAAAACAACCACAACAACAAAATCAAACAAACAAAACCCATGAAAAATTAAACAGCCTGCTATTGGGTTTGAATACCACAAAATACCAACTAATACCACAATACCAAACACAGGTATTTTGCATCTTAGAAGATGTAAGAAACTAGACTCATGTCCCATAATATTTGTATCATTCTTTGGTTCTGTAAAATGCCAGGAAGAGAGAAAAAATCACAAGAGAGTAAAATAAATTAGAATAAGATCAGTAAATTAATCAATAATTCAGGCTTTTTAACTGCCACAACCAGTAAGATAATGTGTCAGTACACAACTTCAAAATCTAAGGTGTCAGTGAAATTTTAAGGCAAGCTGAAACAAAAGATCTGCCAGACCATATGAATATTTTTGCTGTTATATAAAAATGTAGAAATCAGAGATGCAACTTAATGAAAAATTACACCTCCTTAAGAGAAAAAAAAAGGGAATGAAAATGATGCTGAAGGACAACTTGAGTGCCTCTGTTCAAAACAAAATTTAAAACGTGACATGCACACCTCTCTTCAAGCCAAAAAGAATGTGGCTTAATCTCCATGTGGCAGATCTCCAGATTTTTTAATTTATGTGCTCACAAGAAGTGCTCATGTTAGTAACATGAACTGCCCTAGACTGAGATACCTATATGAAGGTTAATGGTTATGTGCATTGCATAACGCTCTGTGACAATGAAAAAAAAAGGCAGTATTTAAATTTACAAGGGAAGAATTATTGTGGGGGAGGGAAGCAACAATAAAACATGTTATATATAAACACTGCACGGTGCTGAAGCAGCACAACTATAGCAGCACAGCTTTAAGGTCACACACTGCCACTTCAACCCTGTATACATCCATCCTGCTGCACAAGGAGCAGCCCTACTCCTAATGCTATGCCACAGCCACTGCCCAAGCAGCCACCCTTAGGCCCACCACATAAAAACCGCTTTGTCTAAAATTTAACCTGACCCAGAAAGGGTGCTTTCCTGCAGAGAGAAAATGAGGATTCATGCCAGACTGAAGGCACTGTTTAACCACTGCTACAGAACAAGGGCCAAGAACTGAATAAGCCATCAAAACAGGATAGTCTTCTCTTGTCAGTAGAGAATCCAGGTCCAGAATAAAGCTTTCAAACAAGTGATAAAGTAAGTTTGATTCATCATTACATTTACTTGAATTTGCTCTAAATCTGAAAACCAATAACTGGAGAACAGACAGCCTTACCTTTTTAAAAAATCAACACAATTATTTCAAAAAGAATACAAAATAACCTCACAATTATGAGAAACATCCTGAATTAATGTTTTGTTTTTACAACACATGCTACAGTATGAGTAACAGCTGGAATGCTAGGCTTTGCCCTTGTTTCCTGGTATTTTTCTATTTCTGTCACAAATTCTATATAACAAACAATAGTTCCTATCTTAAAAGAAAAGCTTGCTATAGCATACTTGATTTTCAAAGCAGTAAACAAAGTAGCAGCCTCAACACACTTAAGTAAAACACTGAATTTCAAAAATCAATTGATTCTCATTCCATTAATTAATTTTTTTAAGGCAAGACTAGAGCTCAACATCTGCTTATTTCACTGAGGAACAAAAATAATCCATTTTAAATACTTTGACAACATTAACACTCAAGAAACTTAATGGATAGCAATCCAACTCAAACCAAAAACAAACAAAAATAAACCCAGAGCCGAAGGATATTCCAAATTCAAAATACTTCAGGCTTACCTTGGATACATTGCTGATATAATCCAATTGACAAGCACTCTCTTTATCTACTTGGTTACAAAGATTCTGTAAAGTGGACGCATATTCTTTATCACTTTTTACTCTCATTACCATAAATTTCTTCACTGTTTCCAGCAGTCGTAGTTCCCAGTCTTGCAGTTTTAATAAAGCATCATGAGAATACTTCAGATCACCTCCAAACCCCATTTTTTAAGGCACTATACACCAGACAGCAGAAAATACAGGCTCTTCACCACATCTGAAAGGAGAACAATGACGAGACAACTGATGAAACAATTATCAACAGAAAAACTTCTGGCGAGACAAAGAGCAACTATTGATGTCTAAATCCTGAAATAACCTAATCATAAGATGAACCACATATATTCACCTCAGTATAAACTGAAAGGAGGCTCAGAGCACTGTTTTGACCACCAAACTCTGACTAGAAAAGATTTCAGCCTCAGAACTGCTCTCCAGTTTCCATTTCTGCAAAAACATCCCCTCCCTAACTTCTATTACAGTATAAAAGAAAACATAATAGCATCTAAGACAAACACTAAAGACCCTGAAGACTACATATTTAACCAAATAAGTACAGGTAACACTATCTCCAGACAAGCTGCCAACTGCACTTTTCTACTCCTGATGACTTGAAACATTTGTTTCTCATGTTTACTGTCCTAAGAGCACAGAAAAATCCAAATAAAACACCAGCTCTCAGGCACAGCATCTGTGGGAAATGGGTAACTATTTAGAAGCTAGTTTGCTCCTAAACCCTGTGTTAACAGGCCAATAAACCTGCAGATTCAATGTCCCAAAACCCAGAAAATATCCCAAAGCCAGTTTCCCATCCAACTATACACTGGTCGCCAGGGTCAGAGTTCTATAGTTTACACCATTTTACCTCAGAACAGTCCAGTCTTATTGTACCAAATTGATATAAAATAAGATTGATACGCAGATAAGATATGCTGCCTTATGAAATCCTGTAGCAGAACCGAAGGTCAAAGACACATTGCTAGAGTTAGCTCTGAAATACCTGTATCTGATGCTGATAATGGCTACATGTGGAAGAGCTGAAACCACACAAAGAAGTAATTCCTACACACCCTTGCACAGGTTTTGTAATGTGGGCTGAACCCTCTTTTCAGTGTACACACCAACCACCTGTTTCTATACTAATCAGTGTCAACTAGGTAAGACAAAGTCATATGAACTGCAACCCTTATCTCTGGACTGCAGTGCAGCCACAGCCTGTACCCTGCCTATTCACTAATTCCTGCAGTACAGCAAAGTCTTGGCTCTTTTTTAACACAGAAATACCAATTTCTTCACAGGTTTTACATACTACCACTTATTAGCAATGTTCTACAAACATTAACAAATCTATCTTCCTAGCATTCCTTTGAGGGAAGTAGGACTAATATTCTTATTTTACATAAAGAAATAAGACACATAAACTAATGTCAACACTGTGGCAGCTCGTACCAGTATGTACATGGCTTAAAGACAGACTTTTCACACTTTTCAGAGCATTTTTAGCATGTTAGGTATTCAGAAAAAATAAATACGTTATTGACTTCAGTTACTGCACAAAATTTCTGAAGATTTTGCAAATAAAAATCTCAAGCAACCTCTAAAGTAAGCCTCATGTACTATGTATTTATTCTTAGAACACAAACCATGTTACATAAGAAAACAAAGATCCAATAAATAAAACTAGAACAGTGCCACGTTACTATGTATCTATACAATATAGAAAAGCAAGTCAAGGTTGTATGAGCAACCTTAAACCTGTGAACTTTCATAAGCCCTTTAATTTGAAGCTGTATATCCTAGTCCTGATGGCTAGGAATTCAGTCATACACAGCAACAGTAAATAGTTTGTATTGGCTGTATTTATGAACTAAGCCATTATTAGCAGCATTAATGAAAATACCTCCACAGTTCAAGTTCAGGAACACTCTTGCAGAACCACAAATATTTTAGTAACTTGAACCAAAGAAAAAATTCTTAAAGCCCATGTTTATTAATATGACTAAAGCTGCACTCATGAATTTTCAATGTCCTTTAGATCTAGATCCACTTTTATGACTTTTCATTTTTCACCTACCCATTTAAGCACATTACCTAACTCCCCTAGCACAATACCTGTGAGAAAAGATAGTGTCCTTGTTTTCTTACATCCAGATTTAAAAGCAATGGGAACTGAATCTCACAGTGAAATTTGGCCTTGTGTTATAAGTAATGGCTTCCCTGCTTTTACCCTAGCCTCTGTTTTGTACTGGGAGGGAGTACGGCAAGGGAAGGAGGAAATATTCTCAGCATGTGATATTTCAGTCTGCTTCTAGTGACTTACATAGCAGCCACAGGATTACAAAAAAAATCAATAGAACAAAAGACCCAACAGCATCTCACTCCAGCCTGCTAATTTGCTCTTCATAAAGCAGTAATCAGATTTTTTCCAATTCCACTATTAGATGCCTGGATACATAGGCAAAAATTGTACACACACTGGACTCCAGTCTTCATTTTAAATCATTCCTTTCACTGCAACAGAAGCAGTGATAAAGAAGAAGTGCTAAAATTCTGATTTGCTAGAACTAACAAGAATAAAGGCTCAGAACTAATGATTCCCAAATGAGTAAGCCAGCTGCCATGTGACTTCCATGCAAATTAATAAAATGTTCAATCCAGCCAAATTCAAGTGCTTCATTGTGGAGGCAAAGAAGTGGTGAAGTATTTGAGACCCAAACCACTAAACTAAAATTTTTGATAAGATAAAAAACAATTCTGTCACTTAAAACTACTTCTGACTTTTTAATGGTTTTTAATACTTTTAAACAACTGAAAACAGTACTAATCACACACTCGTTAATTTGAAGTCAGAACTATAAGATTTACCAAACACACGAACACACAATTTGATTTTCAAATACTCTTAAAAAACACAAGCACATTTTGAAATGCCAGTATTCAAAAAAAAACAGTATCTGGCACCAATATTTGATAGTATTTGGCCAGTATTTGATATCATAGCACAGATGAGATGACAACTGCCCCACAAGGGTCAGACCAATACAACAGAGTATTTCAGTGACAAGGGACCTACAGCCACCACCTAGGCACAGTGATGCACTTAGATTAGCCCTGGGTCTCCAACCATGGCACCAGATGTTTATCTGGTATAGCTGGGCCACTATTCATGGTGTGCTTCTCCTTGCATTTCCCCACGTGCACAGTTACTGGATTATGGAATACTAATATTCCCATACTTTTTTGCTTTACCATATAACATTAAAATACTCACACTGGTAAGACAAAGATTCCCAGAGATATTTTGCAATCACAGACTACTGGAAAAATTGAGAAATGAGCAAAAACAGCAAACTCTGAACCCAGAAAGGATTTAATGTGGAACTAGTACAAGATGGCCTTCTTCTCTAATGTTCAAAAGACAAAAGTAACAGTGTGAGAGCTATTCAGGGGGGAAAAAAAATAAATACAGGAGAGTATTTTATCTTAATGGAAAAAACAGAGATGCCATAATGTTTTAAAACAAGCTACACGGAGAAGTGATAACAACAAACATGACATGCTAAATTTATACATAAAAAAAAACCCTTCAGGAATTGCTTTACTCTTACTGTGAAGAGATTTTTTCTGCTTCTGGTAGATGCCCATGGGGTTTAATCTCTTTTTCCACATGTGAACAAAGCTTGCATAATTTGACATGCCAGTGAAGTTTCAAACAGAATTCTAGCACGTTTTGTAAAAGCAATAAAATACCAGCACCACCAAATAAGACAAATTAGTTTCAACTATTTTTTTAAATTTTTAAATATAAGATTGATATAGACATACAGACATAGATACAGATGGCTAAAATAATGACTGTACATGTAAATATGTCAAAAAGTATTTGTTAACCTTAGGAGTAAAATACGTCTCAGAGTAAATCCCTGGTAAAACTGGTGCCTTCTACATGTTGCCATCAATTACATCCAAGGTTGTGACTCATAATCCTAAAATAACAATGGATCTACATGCATCAGTTGGAACTTGCGGTTTCACAGTACCAGTGACAAGGTAGGCAACTAGAAAACCACAAATAGCAATAAGCTTTTAGCTTCCAGTTTAACAACAAAATTTTAAGTACTTGCAAGTAATCAATATAAGCTCTAAACTACCTTGTAGTATAAGTTTTAGAAAGCATATCTGACCCCCAGTTAAATTTGGAATAGGAAAGTACATCACAGATCTGGATTCTCTCACTCTTCATATACTGTCTATGAATTCAGATTGCTAAATCTGCATGGGCTCCAAATCATAGAGAATACAGCATGTCTTTTATTTTGAAAACTCTTTCTACAAACATTAAAAATATGTAAAAATCAGAAAAGAAGAAGGATTTGGATTCAGGAGACAAATCCTCAAAATCAAGGCTTCTGTACCAAACTAAAAGTATTTTTACAACAGATTATCCATTTGTTAGACAGTCCTTCTCAATTTCTCAATGTAAGGCTTATAGTAGTTATATTCCATTAAAAGAATGAAATAAATAATTCTTAGCACCCATCCACACCTTAAACAAAAATTAGACAGTCAAACAGTTGAAATTTCTATTAGTGTAGGATCTATTCCTGGAACACACAAGACCACGAAACACAAAACACATGCATTACCTACCATTTGTAATACACTAATCACGAATCACATATTCATAACATTATCTTTGTATGCATAGATATGAGGTATACAACACAAACTAATAAAACCAATCCTTCTGCAAAGCTTTTGGCAACAATAAAGACCTTAAGTGGTAATACAAGTTAGCCTGATTATTTCAAAGCTGATTTGAAATACTTGTCCACTCAAAGGAAAGCAGGCAGACAATTTTCAGGAAGGCTTTTCTGCAAAGCATAAGCTCACATACCTTAAAAGTTTTCCTTCAGAAATGTCCTTTATACAGTTTTCCTATGTCAGCAGCTACTTCCTCTGATTTTCACCTACTGAAATATACCTTTTTTTTTCTTTTCTGGGAATTCTGCGAAAGAAAAACATAACAAACTTCTTTTTACTATCTCAGCATTTTCAAATACATTACAAAACTCAAACTTGGGTAAGTTGGCCTGTATTTTCAGGTTATTACCAGAAGCCAGCTGCCTTTTTTTAAAAAAAGAGATAGTTCAACTAAAAGAGTGGATTTCTCAAATGACTGCTAGTAGTAGTATGCTATCACTTCACATAATGTTGAGTGAAGAAAAAATTTTGCCTCTACACATGTAAGAGAAGATTTTTTTTAAGTTCTTGGAACTTTTTATGACAAGTGTATTGTAGCTGAAAAATTAGACAACTTTATTTATTTCTGAACCTTACCCTTGGTAAAATGAAAATAGAAACCCATTAGCAAGGAAAATGAAAGGCCAAAGTTTGTTATATGAAAGAACAAGTTATTAGTGGCATTTTCATAAAAGTGGAAGAAAACAAGTGGCAACAAGAGAAAGGAACCACTCAAGACACATAAATTCCTATTTGGCTCTAATACCCCTAACACCTAGAAAAGTAAGGGGTCAAAAAGTTACGATGACTAGCAGGACCAAAATTTCAAGTTGTAACTCTGCAATTTAGGTGAAGCAAACTGACACAGAAGGGTTTTGACAGTTTATATTAAGAAAAGAACATATATTGAATTTAAGGAATGGTAAGGAACAAGTTTTGCACACAGCTTACAAGTGCAAGGTACACTGTATAATCTCTACATGTGGACCCCTGACAAGCATTCACTCACAGTCCCATGCTAGAATGTCAGACTTCAGATGAGACATTCCATAACAGTTTAGCAATGCCCTCAAAGGAAAAAACACATGAAGCAAAACTGAAAGAAAGACACAGTGTGCAGGGGTGAAGAAAGCAAAACTATTTTCAAAATCTCTGTTACTTAAAACAAAGCACTGATCACAGACACATTTATAAAATCTTGGGAAGAGACAATATTAGTTCACATTCAAGCAGGCATTATTTAGTATTCCTTTCTGGTTACTTAGTGACATTTGAGAAACAAAGAACTGCCTAATATAAATACAAAACTTCTATTCTCTGTGACCAAAAATAGAAAAGACTAAGTGATGTGAAGATTCAGGCACTGAAAAGAACAGCAGCTATGCAAGCAGATACTAAAGGAGAAAAAAAAATGCAGATTACAACCATTACATTTAAAAAACAGATATAAAATCATTTGTTTCAAAGTCGCAAAGCCCAAAGGAAACTCTCCACTAGCAAAAAAGTACAAGCAGGAGAAAAACATTAGAGTAAATTTGGCTCTAGTCTTTCTAACACAAATACAAACCAGGTGCAAACCCCAGACTGTCACTGGACAGGAACACAATCCCTAATCCCCATTCAAATGGGACTCGTGAAAGTGGAATAAACATCACTATGAGCACCTGGGCACATTCATGTTTCAATCAGATGTTAAGAATTGCATGTGGTAAAAATGAAGCCCTTAAAAAAAATTCCATTTATCAAACAAAACAGATTGGAGCCACTTCAACACAAAAAAGTTCTATCTTCTGCTCCCTGAACAAAAACAACTAACACACTTATTTTCCTTTCTAAAGAACTACCCTATCACATATTTTAGAAGGCAGGATTTTGTTTGTCAGTATGAAAATTAAATGAAAACCCAACTTTTCTTTAGAATTCCAGTTATTATTGATATTTTACCTATGTGCATTTTTTTTTTATCTGTACCCAGGTCATTAGTAGAACTTAGTAATGCAAGTAGAAGTTAGTAATGCAAGTCCAATACAGGTCTAATTGATAGGCATACACTAGTTAGTATGTGGAAGCATAATAAAAGCATTCCAGTGAATTGCACAGCCAGATGTCAGAAGGCAATAAAATGTCACTAAATTCCCACTGCTATTTCTGAGCTCAAACATAGGAGAACGTGATAGTTACAAACATCTTGCTACCACAATGCAATAATCCACTTTCTAATGAAGATATAAAAGACAAATCTATAAGAAGATCAAGACAGAAGAACAGAAAATCCAGATGATCTGTTGTTTTCTGAAATTACTACCAAGGCAGTTAAAAGCCAATCCCCAGATCAGATCCTCTTTAGATTTAGGATATATAAGGCATTTTCTAAAAATGAGGCATCAGAGAAGAAATAAAAATATCAAATTAGTAGTAAAAATTCACCAGTCAGATGCTATTGAGCCAAAACACTGAAGCATCTTCCGCAGCTATCAAATTTCCAATTTATTACTTCTTCAAAAACTTAGGCTTAAGGTGAGCTAAGCAAAGAACAATCAAGAGTGGAATCAAAATTTTTTCAGATGTGACAAGGAAATCAGAAGAAGCACAACAAAGTCTGACCCTGATACTGCACAAGGTGGTTAAAATCATGCCTAAGAATCTGTAGACTAGAACAATTCAAATGAGGAAAAAAAAAAAAACCAATGCAGCTTTTGTAGAGCAAAATCAACTTGAAGAGTTCTGTAAAGGCTTCAAGGATCCTGTGTGAAATGTATTAGAAGTGGGAATTTTCTGCTGATACCTGTGATAGGAAGCTACTAGAGAACTGAAGACCATGCAGGGTAAGACTTAAGAGAAAAAGTTTGACAGGGGAAAGAGCTCAGAAGCCTCACTATAATGTGTGCCAGGACCTGGGCTACTCTTCAGAATGCTTACCTGCTTATATGTCACTACAGAAGCATCTGTGCTTCATACAAAATTATTATGATTAATCAAAACCAACAGATCATTACAAAACTCACAGAACCTCAGAACACTAAGCAGCAAGCACAGAAAACAGCAGATTAAGTCACATGTCAATAAATGCAAAATAATACACCAGTAGGAGTTATTTAATAACAGTACCAGAAAAAGTTGTAGTAGTCTCTGAACACACACTTTTAAAAACATTTGTTCAGTGCTTTCGAGCAGTCAGGTTAGAAACCATACAAAATATTAGACTATTTTTAATGAAGGAAGGGAAAACATAACATATTCTTATGCTGCTGATACATTAGTGGCATTCCTGTATGTTCAAGTTCTTCTAGCTCACGAAAAACATAAAGCACCAGAAAAGATATAGTTTATACTGATCATAGCATGGAGCAGGTTACATACAGAGAAAAGTGAATTTTTAGCTCACAAAGCAGGCAAGAATGAGAGGTGTAAGATCAAAGTATACCAGAAGAAAAAATCACTATAGCACAGAGTGATGTGGTATGTCAGATGCCTGAAGTGTTTTCCAGAAGAACTTGAGAACATCAAACTACATTTTTCAAAAGTTGCTCTTATGTCCTTCTTTGCCCAGTAAATAATTAAATGTGATAATTCAATGCCTAAAAATATTTCTGATATCATGAAACAAAGAAGCACAAAGTTATTATAAAAATTAATTTAAAAAACAGATTCGTAGAACAGCAGAAGTTCCATCTCAAGATGTCAAAACCATAGAAGCAGAACAGGAACTATTACTCTATATTTGTGCCAACAGCCCCTTATTATCTGACAGTACCAAGTACTGAACTACATGGATTTCACTTGGTCATGTACAAACATCCTCAAACAGTACACTCTCATACTCCCATCCCTGCACCTGTAGGAAGACCACATTTTTCCTTAGCAGCTCCTGCAGCTGTGATATTATTAAAAATAAATGCAACTAAGAAGCCGTGGCTCCATCAAATAATGATTTACACTTAGCAACAGTCTGAAAAAAAAAGCAAAACAGATAAAAGCTCAAAAACACAACTCCCATATTCCCTGCCTAGAATCACAAGACACAATTCTAATTTTTTCAGTCTTTCATTTTAAACCATTTTCTAAACCACTGCTATCCTCTAAACACCCTGCAATTACTCTCCATATGACATAAGCAGTCAGAAGCTGAAACAGTGGGGTACTATAAGACCAACCAACTCTGACAAGAGCAGAGATATTAGTTAAAGTTACTTTCAAGCTCCAAGTGCTTACCCTCTTCCTAACAATTTGATAATATATCCTTATTTATTCATTATCCAAAAATTCACGTTTTTTTTTCACAGAACTTCATCTTCCCCACCACACATCCATTCTGCCCAGCTTACAGACAGCCAGTGAGCTTTCATACTCACTGACCCCTGCTTTGTTCCAGATGACATCTCCCATCTGCCCAGACTGTTCTAAACAGCAATCTCATTCTCCACCACACCTTTAGCTGTTTGTTACTTCCCATGGCCTGGTAACTTTCTCAGCATGTTCTTTATCATCTCAGGCCTTCTCTGAAAGAATGGGCAAAGGGTAGAACTGACATTTGCTAGTGAGCCATGCAGTATGTGCTTTTTATGTGCTGTTACTCAACCAGTTCTGTTTCCACCCTGTAGAAGTTTCTACCTCACAGTCACAGCTAAATAGCAAGACTAAATGCTACCAGGAAGAAAAGAAAGTGAAGGCAGATACAGGTTAGGAAGAAACACGCTGGTCTAGCTGACACAAGTCACATCCTGTCACTAATATTTCAAGACTCTTCTGCTGTCCTGTTCACTCTGAAAAAGTGCCAAAAGAGCCATATGCTTCTTTTGCTTCCAAAGGTAAACTCATCTGGTTTCTCATTACCTTTCATGTGTTCACAAGAAAAAAAAACAACTTTCCTTTCTCTCTTTTTCCAAGAATTACATCTCCCCTGAATTCAGCTCCAGGACTCAAGGAAAGGCAAGGAAAGGCATGGCTTCAATAGAGAGTTCCTGACTGACAAATTTTCACTAAACTCCCAATTCTGCAGTGCTGCAACATGATCACACTAGATCCTAAAAGAAAAACAGATTGAACAGGATAAGGCTGCTAAAAGTGACTATCACAAGGCAGGTACTGTGGACCTCCAGGCCTGTTAACCAATTCTACCAGTTAAAGAGAAGGACTGTTCCAGAATTACCAAAAAAAATACATAATGTTAAAATGTCCAAAAACTGGCCACAAATTGAAAACAGAATAAAAAATGTATCAGTGACTCAAGCTCACTTAATGTATTATATAGCATACTAAAGAAACTTCTGAACAAAAAAAGAGCAGCTAAAAAAAATGAAACTATTGCATTTTCAAGAGATTTCTTATCTTAGATGACTAGTGAAGGTAGAAACAACTCCTAGAAACAGCCAATACTGAAATAAAAATGTACCTGTAGTAAGTATCTTGACTAAAGAGTTATTCCAAGCCCTTTAATTAACTTAATTAATAAACTTAATTCTTTGCTGATTTCTCTCATATATTTAGGTTTCAATTAGATACCAAGTTCTTTAGACTGAAGGTAGGAAGCAGCCTTCCTTATTTGGAAAAATACCCCAAACCTCTGAAAGTAGCATTTCACATCTTGATATCCACCTGTCTTGAGATGAGTACATGGCAAGTCGGAATTAACACACACGTAAGACCCACATGCAAACCTGCAGTCCCAAGGGTGCCTATGTAAACATTTCTTCAACAGAAAAGCATTGAAGAATTCTCCTACTAGGGGGTCTCATCATCACAAAGCTACACCTAAGACTCCTCCTGAAGATTTCAGGTCCCAAAATTCATCTGGCTGCTGCCATAGCACATTTCAACTTAGAAATCCAGAATATTACTAGAAACTTCTCCCAGTAGCACTGTCTTAGCTCTCAAGATTTCAGAACAGCCATTGAAAAAGATAAATCCACAGGACGTGAAATACTTTAAAAAGTCTAGAGGCATTTAATTTCTTCCTATGGCCCAATATCAGCCAGAATGTTTCACCTCAGAAAAAAGAATTAGATAACAAAACTATATATGTAATATATGACGGTAATGGTCTCCTCAGGAGAAACATAATCTAGTTCCAAGAATTTATTGCTCTTTGGAAAGAAACTGAAAGAGCAATCAGGATGTTTCTTCTTTCCTCCTTCATTAAACTAATTACATCCTTCTGGTTCATTAAACCCTCTACTTAGTTAACACACTGTTCATTCAGTCTTCGAGGTCACTTATTTCCTTGGCATCATTGTACCAAATTTAATGTAGTTTGATTACACAGTATTCTGTATAGAAAATACTGGCCATGAGGACCACAGGTCCATGAGAGAGTTCTGTGTCTTCCCAACTGCTGATATTCCAGGCTGCTGCACTGCTGGAAATATATTGTGTGGTTCAGTGAAAGGTGTTGCCTCAAGCCTTTGTTTGCTGTTCCTGATCTGAATGACTGCTCCTTCCATGCTCCATATCCTAAGAGATACCATGATAATTCTCTGTGCTAAATGGGACATAGTTACTCTCAGTAAAATGCAGACGACTGAACTATGCGTTTGTACCCTCTTACAGGCTGTAAGTGAGTAACAAATTTTAATACATACATTCTACAAATACATATCAAAATATATGATGAAATTTACCTATTCTTTTCTTAGTTCCAGTCAGTTTTGTTTGGGTGTCATCAGCCATCCTAGTTACAAAGAACACTCCTTCTGAAGGGTATTACTCTCATTTGAAAGTGCATTAGCTTTAATTAATATATTAAACTATTACAAACTATTACAAACAGGTAAGAGTGGCAGAGGTTTAATCTTCCAGTTGCCTGGACAAATGGTTCTAAAGTGCATGTGCATGCCTGGACTCTTCATATGGAAATTTATTTGCATATACAAAATTCAGCCTATCTGATCTTTACTGTAATAGATTATTACTCCTTATCCAGTCTTTCATTCTACCTCTCAAAACTATTCTTTCTAGAAATTATATCAGGTAGCCAATGTTTCATGTAAAAGTACAATATTCTTCATAACATTCGTAATTCAAAAACAAATTAGAGATGACAATAATGTTGTACTGTAGACAAGGATTATTTACCTCCCTCAGAATTCTTGCTTTACTGTACTCAGAGACAGATGAAGGGACTTTCACTGCATCTCTCAATCTGAAATCCCAATTTACTGAGAAAAATTCTGCGAAGGGACACAAGCCATGCTATTGTAATGGCAAAATGTTGACAACCATTTGCTTAATCAGAGCTTTGGATACGGCAGGTCCCCCCGCTGTCCCCCCAAAAGCAGACTGACCACACTCACACTACTAACCCCTACTGATAAAGTGAGCTAGGAAGGTCTGTTATGACATTCTGCCTGGCTGTACCCTTTACCTGTACTTCCTGAAACTTAAGAGTATAAATGCTGTGGGTTATTATTTTACATTCACAAACATTTCAAAGCAGAATCCACAACTAGGAAGTCAGATGCTATCTGAAAGACACATGAAATATAGAAAGGAAGTTTTAGCATAATTTTAAAAAGCTGTACTTGAGCAGACACAATAGCAATAAACTACAGTGATAATATTTTAACAAATTTATACAGTGTAACAGCAGATAAACTTTATGTATTCAAAACCAAGATTTATCCTATGATGCTACTCCTACTTTTTTATAGGCTTACCAAAGGTGAATCTTGTGATTTCTGAATGTAGCAGCTAACAACCTCCACCAGCTGAGCCATTATTAACAGGTTATTTGTCCAAGTATTAAAGCACCAAATATCCAATAAAATAATTCCTGTCTCATTAAAAAATTATTAAATCTATGTCCTTTCTCTTTCCAGCTCTCTATTAAGAGAGAAAACAACTTATAACTGCCACTCACAATTCAAATGGCAAGCATTACAATTGTGATGACAGACAATGCAAGCTACAATATCTGCCAATGTATGGAATCGATTTTCCGAATTTTCTAAAGCAAAAAGTTAAGCACAAACAGAACTGGCAAAAAGCCGCAAGGCTGACATATCAAGTACGAAATTAAGAGACTCACAAAATGAGGATGCAAAACCAAATTCCACCCTCTTTGGAATATGCACTGTGATCATGTAATTACTTTCATGGTGCTTTTCTCCAGAAATGCCCAACTCATTTATTAGAGAGGATGGAGTGTTCTGAGTATGATTCAGCACTCTGTCAGAGGGGCTCATCTTCATGACTCTTATCAGGCTCATTGCTATAATTGTGTGTCTCCCATTTACTAAACGGGCAATTTCAGGGAACAAATGGCTCATGATTAATGCACTTAAACACTGCTCTGGATTTAACTTCTTCTGTTGGCAAAGAGTGCTTATGTAATATGTAACAATTCACAGACTTTTCGCAGGTTGCCACTATTTACAAGATAACTGATTTTTTATTAGTTCTTAATTATGATAATTAAGTTTTATACTTAAGCTTAATTTCTTAATGTCTCAGCTCCTCTTGTTGAAATAAATCACTTATAGAATCACACTGTGAAAAAATAAGTTGTGAGACTTAAGATCAAGTAATGACAATTGCAAGACACCTACCTGTCTTGAGATCAAGATTTGAATGCCATATAGAAAAATCCCAAATACATGAGAAGCACTAACATGCTAACTAACATGAGAAGTACTTATTCATTAAGTATTTTCTTACTAGCTCGTACTGAGAGGATTACAAGTGGACTACAGTATTTTGCCGGCCATATTGTACAGCATACCAAAAGGACAGATTAACAGTATACACGATTGTTCTATTTCTTCCTCAACAGCTGACACTTTCATGTGTTTGTCTTAATAGAGAGCTACATCACAGAAAGCTCTCACAGTATGCAATTAATGTTGTTACTTCACATTCACCCTATCAATTTTATCTTTCACCCTGTCAACAACCTGAAGGAATTATCTGGTCCAAGTAGCAACTGTCCCCTCAGCAGAAAATAAAAGCAGCCATATCAGAAATCCTAACAAAATACCCTTTTTTGCTCAAGGTACAAGCCCACAACATAAATAAGATTCTAAAGCGCCAAGTACCATGCTCCAGAGATCAGTCATTCTGTCAAACCCTTACCTGGGCACAGAAATCAGCCACTGAACTGCAGTAAAGTTATGAGTATAGAAAGGTGTCTCTACAAACTGCTATGACACACATCTGAGTATTGCAGGCAGGTTAGTAAGAAGCCCAGATGTGAAGAAGAAAGTCTGTATGTGGTTAAAGCACCTGGCATTTTCTCTCAGGCACAGAAGGCAGCAATGCAAGGGAAGCTGGTTACTATAGAGCAAACAGCAATTTGAAATCCAAAGTAGAATGCTGTCATGAGGTAGCTCACTCACTCAGATTGAAAACAGCATTAAGCCCTAAATTATTGGGAATTTATTTTTACTATCATCAGGGAAACACACAGGAGTTAAAAAATTCCCAGTTATTGCAGACTCCTTACACTGAACTGAACTCTGCTTTTAAACTTGAAGGAGAAAATAGAAAATAATTACAGTAATGGTCACAAATACGATTTCATGCTACAAGCCAACAGCAATCAAAGCCTTCCATCCAATGAAGCCGTCCTACAAGAAAATAAAAATTTACAATCCCAAACACAAAAATACAAGCCATTTTAGGAGGACTCTTGCTGGTTTTTAAGAATCCTCACCAAAACCTCCTATGTACTGTGAGACTTTACATACAGCTCTTAAAATAAGAGGTAACTATCTTGTCTCAAGCCCTGGAAACAAAGCAATGAATTTCACTGATTCACTACTGTGAAAAAGTTTCCAAAATAAACTTTTTCAAAGACATGCTATATTTACCTGACACAAATGTTGAACAGCAAAAACTTGCTGCATATTTTCATGCACTGAATTTTAAATCCTTTATCTCTGTAATAAAACACTGAATACTCAACAATTCCAAGACTATCTCTACCGTAGAATAAACTCTCCACTAAGTTTTTGAAATTAATTTTCACAGGGCAAATACATTCAACAATATAATTAGGCCATGACTAAGGGGACAGTTTTATCTTAGAATAGGAGTGTATATGTGGTTTACTTCCTACTGGAATGCATTTAGGCGTTCTTCTCTTCTCTTACTCCCTTGCTTCTCCTCCCCGCCAGCAAAAAAAAAAAAAAAAAAAATCTCTTTTCCTAGACCTACTTCCCACACACTGCAAAAAAACTCCTCCCTGTGATGACCTCATGCTCCTAGCCCATCTCCTTGTACGGAGCAATTCCGGGCTTGCTGCCAGCTCTCTCCGCCTTCAGCCTGACATGGCAAACATACCTTCCTTCACCCTGCTGCTTCCCAGCTGAGGGAACACCGAGGATAGGCGGCAAGTCAGGAGAGCAGACGGGGCAGGGAGACGGGCTTCATGGACAAAGAAGAGGCCACCAGATGCCTGCCCCACTCTGGCATCCAATATAACTGTACCCCTAAAGCATCTCTGCTCTCCACGGCAGGAAGAATGACACTGAACTCTGAACATTTTAAGTATTGAAATACATCCCATGTTACCTAACTGCAGTGCACGTCCTGTAGCCAAACTTTACTTCCCTTCTATGCTCTCAGTTAAATATCTCCAATCTAGTAAAGCAAATGTCACCTCCCCTCCCCTCTAAACAAAGGCCCATCTTTGCATCACTAACGTTCTTTGATATCAAAATTGGCCCGACGTACTGTGCACAGATAAAATCTTTTATCTTTTTTTGCTGGTTATTCTTTAAGCTCTATCAAACAACTCCAAAGGAACAGAAGATTTCTATTCTCTGTATTATTCATTGCCTTCTCTGGCCTGTCTTGCTTTCAAGCGTCAGAATTATTTCTACATGATGACTTTATACACTGGCAATCCAAACACCAACTGACAAAGGACAAAGGATTCAGTTGTGACATGAAGTTACAGTTGTAGAAAATCAAGAAATGTGATGGATAACTGAGCTTTTGCTCAGCTATTAAGTGACTCTGTACATACAAGACTTGATCTTCTCCCTCAAAGTAATATCTCCAAAGCCCAACTTTACTGGGGTTAACATTCCATACATGTATATTTTAAAGTTGTAACTGTACTGACAATTTCTGTCAACACATTACAAGGAATTTATAAAATGAGGGAACATATACTGGTCTCACCAACAACAACCACAACTCTAACTCAACCTACAATGAATCCATTATTTGCAATTTGCTTTGACTGTGAGCAATGATGTGCCAACGTCACACTTCTCTGAGACTCTCAAAGACTAGCACTTACATAAAATAAACTGCAGAAGCAATCTCCTCGTTAGGTATTATTAAGCAAGCAAAATTAACTTATTTTAATAAAATTATTTTAATACCCAATAATTTTTTTTGGTCAAGAAGTTTTTTTTCACACTGCAACTTCTTGAAGGAATCTGCAGTACAACAGAGCAGAGGACTAAAGCCACTTTGAACAGGTCTGCTTCAAAGCAGGTAAAAGTTATTTTACCTACTTGAAAAGCAGTGATGCCCTCATCCATAGAGAAAATGAGCTGGCTTGTTTTAAAGGTCCTACAAAACCCTTGGTGTTCACAGAGGATGTGTCACTTCAGGGGAGTATGCTCATGTAAAATCTAACCAAACAGAAACATACTCCAACATGAAAAGGGAAGTTTACTGCCCTTCTGTGTAAACCATTCTCGAACACCAAATATGAGTATTCAGTACCCGTGCAGATACCGAAATCTCAAACACACAAAGCATTAAAACGCACACGAAGAGCGCCAGGGCAGCGACACTGAGAAGGCCCCACCATGGTTCTGCACCCAACACTAATGCAGAAGTTCAGGCAGCCGCTGTGCTGTACAGAACTGCCAGGCGGCACCAAGGTGGAAGAGAACTCAAAAACCCAAACCGACTCCCCCGGGCTGTTGTATTTATTGGGACGCCGGAATGATCATACATCGCAGCTCCTGGAGGTGGCCGGCGCGTCCTCCCGTTACTCCCCGAGCTTCCAGCCCGGCCGGAGCACGGGAGGGGAACAGACACGCCCACCACCGCCGGGCCGGAGGCCGGCACCGCCGGACCAGGACCGAACCCGCCTTATGCCTCCCCCGGGCCGGATCTCGGAGGCGGTCCCTGGGAGGGGGCGGGGTCCGCGGGCCCGGCGGGGGCCCTGCCCCGCCAGGGCGGAGCCGCCGCCGGGAGAGCGGCGCCTCTGACACCTCCCCGCGGGACGCCACCGGGACGCGGCCGGATGCGGCCGCCGCCGCCCCGGCGGAACGAACCGCGAGCGGCGCCGCTGCCCGCCCCGCCCCGCCCCGCCCGCAGGTAGAGCCGGCTCGGGGCCCGCCCGCCTCCCCGTGCCGACCGGGGGTCCCGGCGCTTCCGGTGTTCCCGGCGCTCCCGGGGGTCGCAGGCGGGGGCGGGGCAGCCAAGGGGCCGGCGGGGCGAGGGCGGCCGGAGCCCCGCGCGAGCGCCGCGCCCACGGGGCCGCGGGCGGCGCGCGCGGACCGTCCCTACCTGACAAGCCGAGCCCCCTCCGCCGCCGCGCGCGTCACGGCCCCCCCGCGCCGCGTGACCCGCGTGGGCCAATGCGCGCGGACCCGCCCGCCGCCCAGCCGGCCAATGGCGGCGCGGTCCGCCTCCCGCTGGCGCGCGCGGCGACGGAGGGGGATTATGCTCGCGCCGGCGCCTCCCGCGCGCCTCCTTCTCCTGGCAACGCTCTCCCGCCGTGCCCGCGGCGCGACAGCCCTGGGGACAGACCTGGGGACAGACCTGGGGACAGACCTGGGGACAGCCCTGGGGACAGCCCTAGGGACAGACCTGGGGACAGCCCTGGGGACAGCCCTAGGGACAGACCTGGGGACAGCCCTGGGGACAGCCCTGGGGACAGACCTGGGGACAGCCCTGGGGACAGACCTGCGGACAGCCCTAGGGACAGCCCTGGGGACAGCCCTGGGGACAGACCTGCGGACAGCCCTGGGGACAGACCTGCGGACAGCCCTAGGGACAGACCTGCGGACAGCCCTGGGGACAGACCTGCGGACAGCCCTGGGGACAGACCTGGGGACAGCCCTGGGGACGTCCCCGCGGGTCCCTGCTGCCCGCACTACCGGCAGGGAGAGAGGCTTGTGAGGCTTGGTGGTGCGCGATGCTGAGAGATAACTCCTGGGCGCCGCGGCTGCTGGCGGACAGGTGGACAAGGAGTCCCTGTGGTTTGATGCTTCGGCAGCTCAGCGAGAGAGACAAGCAGCGAGAAGTGGAAAAAGAAGGGGGGAGGAAAAGAGAATTGGGTGTGGAAGGGAAAAAAATGGGGGAAATACAAGGGGCAAAAATTAAAAAAGGTGAGAAGGGAAAAAAAGTAAACAGGGTAAAAGGGGAAGAAGAAGAAAACAAAAAAGGGAAAAGAAGGGGGTGAATGGAAGAAAAAAAGAAGGCAAAAGGAAGAGAAAAAGTGGCAGAAATAAAGGAAAAAAAGTGTCAGGAAAAAGAAGGGAATAAAAGGGGAAAGGGGGGAAGAAAACTGAAAAGTGAAAATGAAGGGCAAAAAAAGGAAAGAAAAGGCGGGGGGCGGGGGGGGAAATAAATAAGAAAAACAAGAGTGAGGAAAAAATCCAAGGGAAAAAAATGGGGAAAAAGCTATTAGTGTGACACTACCTTGAAAGGTTTCAGGAAAACCCATGAATACTAAAGCCTTTTATATTGTCTTTTATAATAGATTATGCTCAAATCAAATGAAAAAAAAATCAATTTAATGAAGAAGAATAATATAGTCTGGTTGCACATTTCACAGATCCTGAAGAGCCCCTTAACTGTTTAGATTAGACTTATAGATAAGTATTTATTTTTTTTTTCTTCCTGAGAAGTTGATATTTAGGAAATACCCTAAAACCAGAGATGTGCACAGAGCAGTCATGTTCCAATTCACAGCTTCTTTTTGGACTAAAGTGTTTAAAGAGCATTAATGAAACTTGGCTGACTGCAGTTTTCTACCTCTGTTTAAGCCATTCACACCTTTTCTTCCCAAACAGCTTACAGAAATAATTTCCTTCATTTACCTGTTTATCAAATAAGAAAAAATTACATTCCTTTGTACCTCATCCCTATGCACCTTGAGGCAAATTGAGACCTATTTGCAGTCATAAACAAATTGACATAGTTCTGAAGGAAAAAAACGCTATTTAGCTGCAGTAAATGGGGTTTATGATGTAATTTACATTTGTAGATTTCCAACTATGTTAGATCTGGGATGAAAAGTTTATATGCTAATACTGAATTTGCCTTAAGAAGTCATCAGTTAGAGTGTTTTATGACAGATGCTGGTGCAAACATCCTGAGCCAGCCTTGGTTCAGCTATATTAAAGCACAGACTGTTTTACTGGGGAGGTATCTTGTCAGTCTTATGTGCTATGGAAGATGTTGCATGATTTTTGTCTACAATTTGGTAGTTTAGCTGGCCTTGAGACCCTTCAGCTTTGTGAAAATTCGTAGGCAATGGTAGAGGGTAAAAGAAACTTTCCTCATTAGTTTTTTCTGATCAGAAATTTTTAAAATTTATCAAAGAACCTGCTTGATTTTTGAGGATGAAAGAATTCTATGTGCCTTTTTATGTAACAGGGTTGGGTTTTTTCCCCTGGAGCTTTCATATATTTGTTAAATAAAGATGAAAAAGAGATGTTCCTATACTATAGTCACTGCAATGTAGTGTAGAGATACGCAAAATATTTTGAAAATAAAAATATTAATTTTATATAGAGAGTGCACTTATTAATTGAGTAAAAAAAAAATTAAAAATTTATCAGCACTTGCAATTAAAATCCAACTACACAAATTTATTTGTAAAATAATTTTTTATTTAAAATAATAAAATATTTATTTAAAATATTTAAAATATTTAAAATATTATTTATTTAAAATAATAAAATAATTTGTAAAATAAATTTGTCCCAGTCCTCCAGCCTGTCTCAGTGTTCCAGTTCTGCACAGTCCTTCACTCAGCCCAGTACATATTTCCTTTGCCCTTTTCCTCCCAAGCCTGACCCAGGGCCCACCGCCTAAGTACAAAATTGGAGAGGCTGCTTCCTGCAAGTATCCAGAAGAGACAAAAAGGATCAGGGAAATGGATGCGTTCTTGCCTCAACACATTCTGTCAGTCCCTGGATGTACTTTCTTCCAGCCTCTCCCCTTTGCTCCTGTAGCAGGATGGTCTGCTTAAGTGGGGGTTAAACAGCTCAAACTTGACCCTATTTGCAAAAATTATCATTAGTGGATGGGGAAGGGGCCTCATGCTCTGCTTGGTGTTGAAGAATCAGCCTGATTCATCAGTCCCAAAGTGAAACATTTGGAGGATGTGAAGAACAACTTTTCCTGATGGAAACTGGCACTGGTGAGGATGTGCCAGGTGAAGTTGCTGTTGAAGGCCCAACAAGTCTAAGTGCTGATAGTTTATCTCAAACTGCTGAGGTGATGCTGCAGGCCCAGAGACATATGACTGTGGATCACCTTGTACCACAAAAGCCCAGCCCCTCTTTTTAATTGCAGGGAATTCTAACACACCACCTCTCAGAGTGAGTAAGGAGATTCCACCCTTGAATGGGGATGCCCCTCAAGGCTGAGCAGGCTGATTTGCCCTTTGTTGTCAGTATGGGTAACACCAATCTCTGCTTAGTAATTGTTTTGCTAGCTTTAATATCATTCCTTCAGTATTGTTTCAATAAATCATGCACTATGCTAGTACTTATAACTGTCTTCACTGTGTAGTAATAAATTCTGATTAAGATCCCTTAAGTATAAGCACTTTTATCATCAATTAAAATAAATAATTCTTCTGTATTGGCTTGCTATCCTTAACTCTGCAGGATAAAGCTGTGCTAAGGTTTGATTATGCCTATAAAAATCTTCAGACATGAACTCTTGACTGAGTCTGGGACTGGGTTTTGATCCAGCCACACCTAGCTTCCTCTCTGACAAAAACATTAGAAAGCTAGAACCTTTCTGAACCTCATGATGCAGCAAGAAGGCTTCCCTCATAAACGTTGTTGAAAGTTTCCATTCTGCCCTCAACAGCTCCTGATGTTAACTCTTACACATTATATCTTCATGCTGGACCAGAGGTGATCAGCATCAGTACTTAAAGCCTGATGGTTTGGACAACAGTGGCATTGAAGAATTATTTCAGATGTCATTGCAAAACTGCCTCAAGAAGTGTGGCAAGAACCTGGATACATGCCAGGTTTCATGGTGCAGCTCCATAACAGCTACCAGGCAGAGTATTTCATGGCCCAACCACCTGAAACAATAGCAGCTGTCTGGTAAAAATATCTGGAGAAATTAGTTCAGTATCCTGGGTCATCCTTCACCTCTCACATGACTTATTTTCTGTAAGCTCATGCTTCAATTTCCTCTGGCCTTCTGACTACTAGAGAATTTTCAGTCTATCATAATCTATTCACCCACCATTGTGACCCTAGAAATACCAGAGATTTGCTTCTTAAATAGTAAAACTCTTGTCCTATTCAGGTAAGATATAGGTTTCAATAATTATTTTCCTTTTGCTCTTCTGTTTGCTGCAACTTCTCTGTACACTGCAAGTCATCTATAATTCAGTCAGCATATTTCCATAATTTTTTAATGCTTCTTTTCTACGTTTATCTAGTTTCTTTGCTTATGGCTCATTGCCTAAAATTCCTGGATGTGACATGCAAGTTATCTGTTGTTCTATACTGCTGTATGATACTGATGTTGAAAAACCCCAAAGTTATTCTTAGGAGACGTACTGTGGCATTATATTACTTCAAGAATAATGACTCTAAGCTAAATTATATGCCTAGGAAAGAAATATAGATGTAGGAAACGGAGAGATGGAAAGTTCCTCATTATCGCTCTGTCATAGTGCTGAAATAAAATGGGAGTCATTGTAAAATGCAACATTAAAAAAAGCTCCTGGATATACTAAATAATTCTATTATATACAAGTCAGCAATAGAGAAATATTAGTATAGATATATACTCAGAAGTAAAGCTTTTAAAGATATGTCTGTGAAAGATAAAATAATAAAATTTAAAAGAAAACCCAACAAAAATGTTAGCTCAGGTTTTTAACCTGCTGTTTGTTTTCTTGATTCCCCAACAAAGGCAGGTTTATTCCTTCCTGTTGAATTAGATTTGCTGCAGTACCTTGATGAGTAAGGCATGAATGAGTGTCTTTTTCTAAACTATTGAACATCTTTGAAAAAAAATGCCATTTACCATTTTACTCATTGTTTTCTTATTTTCTGTCATGATTATTGTACAGAAATACTGACAAACCCTTAAATAACTATACAAAACATGTATTAAAGCACCAGAGCTTTTGTGTCAGAAAAATAATATTTCTACCACTCTTACGAAAATTACTCTGGTTCTGCTATTGCCTAGCCAGATAATAACATCATAAAACTGAGGCATGTTAAAGCAATGAAGCAAAGAGCTTGTGAATACAGAGCTAAGCAAACAGCTGAATTCTCTTTTTACCTCTGCCATAGGTATTCTACTTATGCAAAGCACTCTCTGCCTTAGTATTTCTATCTATAAGTAACAATATCAATACTTTCCTTGCAGGATGTTAGAAGGTGTAGATTGTTAACATTTACAAAGCATTTTCAAATTTTTGTATGGAAAAGGTAAAAAAATGCAATAGTAAGCAGAGTAAGGATATTATAGTTATTCTATCACTGATTACAGAAGCCTTATTTTCATATTCTTTTTAGAGATTTTCACTATTACTTGCTATTTTTCTCCTCTCTACCCTTCTTTTTCTCCCACCCCCATTTTGTACTTCATATTTTGAATTTCAATGTCTGTTGCTATGACAACATCACGATCTGACTAGTGCTGCCTTCAGAACCTTTTCTAATCTGTACTGTGCTATTTAAAACTACACATTTTGTGTTTAAGGGGCCTGGAGGTTTACTTAGAATAACCTGAAGGATTTTCCCAGCTCTAAGCTATAGTCCAGATACACATTCCTAAATCCTAATACTTGCCAATGCTTTTCCATCCCAATTCATATTCATTTGACTATTTGCTTCTCTATGGTGGCTAAATAAATGATGGTGAAATTAACAGAAGTAAGCATACTTCTACATTTCCATAAATATTTGCATATTTACATTATATACATGCCTATATATGTGTATATACATATACAAATAAGCATGCTCTGTGTACACATACACAATTTGTTTTTCATCTGTGTAAACTGTAATCTGCCACAGAACTTCTCAGAGAAGGAAGAGGAACCAGCAAGTTCAGTTTATTTTTACAATGAATTAAAACTCAGAAGACACAAAGAAAGATTCCCACTGATATGAGGGAATTCAAATCGTGGTTTTATTCTTAAAAGCTGCTACTCACCTTTCCTAATGCCTGAATGCAAAGAACAAGCATGCAGTGGAGTATCCACTCATAATCCAAAGCTAAAGACACGCCTTCAAATTTCCGATCTTATATTCAAACACCTGATTTCTTACAAATATTTAAAGTCCTGATAACTTTACTGCTAATTCCATTAATTAAAGTCATAGGTTACAACGTAGTAGATGGTCACAGATACACTGTTCAAGTACTGGAACACACACACAGAAATCTAAACAGGGGGTTAAGTAATGTCCTGCATCAACTTGTGATAAGGGAGGAGACCTATAGATAAGTTCCTGAGCATTTAGATCAATTAAAAAATAATTATAGAGTTTATACAATGCCATTATGATCCCACATTCCTGATATGACAAGCCCAAGTTTTATCCTGTGCATCAGATGGCATTACAGACTGACACACTGATTTAATTTTCCTACCTCTAGCTCTGTGAAGCAGCATTGCTAATCCATGTTACTATGCTCCTGACTAATTAAAAAAAAAAAAAGAACCCCCAAACCAACAAAACCAGAGCTCACTATTACTCTTAAACTAAAAGAATAATAATTTCTCAGCTAAATGTCTCTTCTTGAAAATCATGGGATTTATATTTTGCTGCTTACTTCTCCAGACTAAAAAATAGTAAATATTTAACATTCAGATGATACAGAAGCCATCGTAAAAGATTTCAATATTGTTAAAGCAAGTTCATTTTCCAGCTACAAGAAAGGAGGCCAGCTATATGTGGATGTAACTAGGTAAAAGCCCACTGAGCTTTCTTTTGGTATTTTATTTCAGACTGCAGTTCATTATTTTAAATCTTTGGATACAATAACTGAAGTCACCATTGATTCTTTTGCCTTAGAGGAATCTACCCTTCCACTTCAGGGTTACTTCCCTCCTCAGTCTTCAGCATTCTTCTCACTTCTGCTTCCAAAAGCGTTTATGCAACTGTTTTGCAAATTAGATAAAGGAGATGACCTGGCTTTAAAAAAAATACTCTGTTATTTTAAAATGTACATAATTTCATTTTGTAAGTCTTGTTATGATTTTTCAAACAAAGTGTGCTCCCTATTTGCTGAACACCACAGCCAGAAAGGTGTTGGGCCAGCATAACTCAGCCACACAGCGAGGAGTCAGGGAAGGAGGATGAGTGTGGAAATTCCTCAGACTAATATTGCCACTAAGGTGTGCCTTTCCTGAAGCAACAGGGTTAAATTACCTCTTTGGTGGCATCATCCCCTCCAAACCTGGGATAGGAGATTTTTTCTGGTCTGAGAAGTCAGAAGTGTAATGTACATACAAAGCTACTTTATATGCTTAAATAAATCACAGCCTTCACTGTGAATACATTTTTATAAAACAGTTTTCAGTATCTTAAAAAAGCCACCTTGAGAACAAATTCCAGCTTAAAGTATTCCTGCATCTCAAGTACAATGTACATTCCTCCTCCCATGCTGCAGTATGGTACTACCCTGGGTTGTGCTGACACAGCTTTTGGTAGGATTATATTGTGAAGAAAACTGATAAAACTAAACTAAAACCTGCAAGGAAACAAACAAACAAATAAACAAACAAACAAAAACCTTTAAAACAGAACTTGTTAATCCATGATCTAGAAGCTCAGCCTTTGCCTTGAGACAGCAGGACATGTTGATGATTTAATCATTCTGGATAGATTATGCTTCTATCTAACTACAGCAAACAAGAGTCTTTCTAAAATGTAAGCAGCAGCAGAAGATAAAGGTAAATTTCATTAATCTGAAAATCCCAAAGAAGGCAGATGTGAAACAGTTTATAAGATTATATATTTCTTAAGTGCTGTTCCTTTAAGACAAAGCTTTCTTTAGGGTGAAGGGTTTATATAAATTTGTCTCCACAGCACCATGGCTGGTTAAGTGACTTGACATCTTTATAGGAAAGTGATGGAGGGGTTTCCCAGAGCCAGGGTACCAAGAGATGCAGCTCTTCCCCTAAACCTCTCCTAGATGTGACAAAAATAGTTGTACAGATTTGATTTGTAAAATTGGATTACTCTACTGTTATTTTTTACTCTCTCTGGTGCCAAGGGTAATTTCAATATTAAAACCTGTTAAAATATTTTTCTTACTTCCTCACTTCCATGAGGGAAAGTACTTGGGAGGTTTTTTCTGTGTGGGGTATAAGTTGCCCCATATTTTATAATTTTGTTTTTGCTACTTAGATAGACCTCAAGGGAAAAGCCAAGGTATTACTGTTGTCCTGATGTCAGAAACATGTTAAAATCCTATGTCTTTTGTAATAGAACTGTCCTGTCCAGCAATATTTTTTCAGTACCTATTAGTAAGAGAGTACCTGGAGGAACAACGTGTCATTGCAAACTACGGAGCTGAAGGATTTAGAAAGAGACAGCAGTGGAGCTCCCAAGGCAAAAAATGTCAATTTTGCCATTATTTACTTTGAAGCTTTTATGGAGGGACATAGGGATTTCTTTAGAAGTTCTCTAAAGTGGAATTTCTGCTTATCAGAAACTGCTTTAGATTCCTGGAGCTCAGTCCTCTGGGATACTTTACACATCATTACTCTTTTTGAAGCAGAGTGTGTTTCACAACTAAAATTGTCTTTTAAGTATTACGCAGCACAGCAATAATAACTAGGTACAAAGAGCTATCTGCCATACAGTTTTTGACACTCAGACTCCATCCCAAACTGCTTCTAACGATGTAAGAGCTCACACAGCTTGCCTGGAAAGACTAGCTAGTCAGGTCTGTGAATAAACATACATACATTAACAAATAGATTCTCTCAGAAAGTGAATTGTGGAAAAAATAATTTTAAAAAAATATTTTAAAAGAAGAGAAAGAGAGAGAGAGAGAATGGAGATCAGCAATTTTCTCAGATTTTAATGCAAACTTGACTGCTATCTGCTGCTGGTTAAATTATGGCCAGCTGACTAAATCCTTGCCCTGGAAATTAAGCTGGTGCTTGCTGGCATATCTAATATGTTGTGCCACTAGACATGTAATGGGTATTTAGTAGATTATATCACATTTATACAGTTTAGGGAACCGCTGGCAGGCCTATAACATGTTTTAAGGATGGGTGAAAATGCACACAGTTTTATGTGGACCTCTGGCAAGTGAATCACCCTGAAACCAGCAGTAGGAATTGCAAACAAAGGTTTTATGCAACAGCGACCATTATTCCACATAGCAGGAAGCCTTTCCTGGGAAGTGCTGATATCCTGTACATGTATTGGCACTGATGGAGTGGTAGCACATCCAAAGGCCAGCACTATGAATTCCAAGCTTGCAGCAATATGCAGCAAATGAAAAATAGGCAGATATCCATCTTCCAGCTTTGAACACCTGCAGGTGAACCTGTAACAAATTGATTGCTAGGTTTTTACTTTTTTTTTGCCCTTGTCTAATTAGTTGCAGTAAATCAGTTGTGCCCTCTAGAATCCATAGCAGGATAAGACAAGCTCTGACTTGATCCTTTCTCATTGTTTAAATAAAAAAGTTAGCAAAATATATTTTAAATGAAACATTTATCAAAATAGTTTGCTTTGTTTCATAGATGATGACATAGTCTCTAGTTTATTGACATTGTATGTAATTACGAAGCATGTGTCCTGCAAAACATAGGATTTTCCCTGCTCAGTAGATATTCTAGGATTATATTTATACCATTTTAGTTGAAACTGCACTAAAATTGTTGATGGAAGCGCACAGAATATGTCTGTAACTTTTCAGCATTCTTCACATTCTTCACTTTCAATATCAAACTATACAAATTTCTTGGCTAATTTATATTAAATATCTGGTTTGTGCTTAGTTAAAAATAATCTTTTTCAACTGTAGTAAATACTGTTTTGATCTGATTTATTATACTTTTAGACAATGAGAGAAGTACATTTAAAGACATATCCTCTGTGTTTCATCTGAAGTCTCTTCTTGTATAATTTATAAATGCAACAACATGTCTAACCTTGAAAAGGGTATATGCAAGACTGGTTTTGCTGCATTAATCCAAGATTTCCATTGGTACCTTTTCTATGGATTACTCAAATAAACATCTCTAACTATCCACACCTCACATTATTTTTCTCCATTCAAGGAAGACGTCAGTGTTGTTACCTTGATGTTTTGATGTAGTAACAAGGATAGCTGTGAACCCCACACGTTTGTCACCATGTGACAGTGCCTTGTTTCCAGTCACCTATGTCTAAACATTTGAGTTGTGAGTGCAGAGAACCAGTCAACTGAAAATGTAATCATGACCAGGTGCCAGAGTGCCGTAGTGGACCAGGATCTCCCCAGGCCCAGGGAGGCAAGGGGGACCCATCTCTCAGGACAGGAGTCTCATAGCAATCAATCTCAGCACTCCAGGAAGGGAGCAGGGTGGGTGCTCAGTGCAGATGGGCTGAAGGTTGTTGGAGGTTAATTTTCTCACAAACAGGATGGGACTGTTGGGTGATGCATCATGAGCTTTTATTTCGGGCACCAGTCTCAGGTGCAGATACAGGAGATGGCACAAGCTCACGTCTGCCACGAGCAGGTCAAGATCTCTTTCTTACAGAACATTTTATAAGTTTTTCAGCCAATAGCATATTGCTAAAGCTTACAGGCAATTGTTTTATCCAATCATTCAAAACACACGTACACCTTCTTCAAACAATGCTTGCTTGTTTGCTTTCTATTAACAATACACAATATTATTAAGCTTAAAACTTTCTACTGTTTTGGTAAGCATATTTTTCTGCAGTGTTAAGGTCTATCTTGGCCAAGCCTAAAAACTCAACTACTGTTTCATGTCTTTGCATATTGCATTGTTATATCTTCCTCACTTTCAGGCTTCACAGCCACAGCTAGCTCTAAGTTCTCTGCTTTTTATTTTCTGAGGCCTATTTGCACAACTTCAGAAAGTCTTCTTACTTTTAGTGTTTCCCACAAAGGTAAAAGCAACCCCAAGTCCAGGGATCTCACAAATCTATGAGGATAGGGCAGGTCCAAAATCAAGCCAGAAAATGACCCTACAGGTCAGCATATGGGCCAGTGTGGCTGGAGAGAGGCACTCCTTAAATGTCACCCCTGTGCCCATGGGAGAAGGTGGCAGTCTGTCACATGGGTGAGAGTCCCACATGAGGCTGAGCAGAGCCACAGACATCAACTAGTGCCCCACTAGAAGACAGTCAAGAAGGAATTTTTGGGTGACATCGCTACCCTCCTGGTGGTCTTCTGCTTGACTTGCTCCAGTTTGTCAATATTTGTTTCACTGTATGTCCAAAACTGGAGGCAGGAGTACTCTAGATGTGGTCTACTGAGAGCTGCATGAGGTAGGATAATCACTTCCCTTAACCTGTGTTCATGTTATTACAGGTTGGGATGCTGTTGGCCTTCTTTGCAACAGGGCACAGAGCTGAATTGCTCAAAATTGCCATACACCTTCATCTCCCTTGCAGCAGAGCTGCTCTCCAGTTTGTTAGTTTGTTGTTGCATCCATAACATTATACTCTAGGTACAAAAGTATTGTAGAGGAGGATGTTCAAAGCCTTACAAGGATCACACCATAGTCAGTGAATAAATGTGCAAGTGCAAAGGCAAAGTGTAGTTTAAAAATATAGAGGTTAAGGCAAGTTAGAGTTATTCAATTTGTTATGCAGACCTTATGTTGTTTTTGCCTATTAGTAGATTTTCTGAGAACCACAAACTTAATACTTCATATAATCATAGACTCATGGAATGGTTTGTGTTGGAAGAGACCTTTAAAGGTCATGTAGTGCAACATCCTGAAGGTAAGCAGCAATATCAAAAAAAATCAGGTTGCTCAGAGCACCATCCAGCCTGATCTTCAGCAATTCCAAGAATGGGTCATCTACATCTTCTCTAAGTAACCTGTTCCAGTGTTTCACCACCATCAATCACCACCAAAAATTTCTTCCTTATCTATTCTGAATTTACCCTCTTGTAGTTTAAGTCATTACCCACTGTGCTATTACTACAGGCCCTGCTACAGAACCTGCTAAAACAGCCCATTTAAGTATTGAAATGCGATACAGAAGTCTCCACCAGAGCCTTCTCCTCTCCAGGCTAAACAGTTCCAGCTCTGATAAATTCTGTGGCTTCCTCTGCACTCTCTCCAGTAGCTCCACGTCCTTCCTGTGCTGGGACCCCAGGGCTGGAGGCAGCCCTGCAGGTGGGGTCTCACCAGAGCGGGGCAGAGGGGCAGAATCCCCTCCCTCCCCTGCTGCCCACGGGACTCTGGATGCAGCCCAGGACACACTTGGCTCTCTGGGCTGGGAGTGCCCATGGCTGGCTCATGTCCAGCTCTCACCCCCAGCACCCCCAAGTCCTTCTGGGCAGGGCTGCTCTGGATCTGTTCATGCCCAGCCTGGGCTGGCACCAGGGATTGCCCAGACCCAGGTGCAGCACCAGCACCTGGCCTTGTTAAACCCCATGAGATTCCCATGGGCCACTGCTCGAGCTTGTCCAGGATGGCATCCCATCCCTCAGGAGTGTCAACTGCACCACTCAGCTTGGTGTCATCTGCAGATTTGATTTGCTGAGTGTGCATTCAATCCTATTGTTCATGCCATTGATGAAGGCATTAGAAAGTACTGGCCCAAGCACTGGCTCCTTTTCTCGGTACGTATTTGATATGTATTTCATATGTGTTTGATGAGTACCTGATGTGTCAGCTTTAATGAGCTTACTTAAAGATAGGTCTTCATACACAATTAAATAAAACTCATCTGAGTTCATTAACTCCTTCTCTTCCCTGCAATTCTGTTTTATGAAGCACAGAAGCAACTTTCTGATTTTGACTTTATGCAGTAAATGCTGTATCTTTTCTGCTTTTTAAAAACAATAGCAGTATTTAAAAATGCTTCTCACACTCATCTTCAAGTGCCATATGAATAGTCCAGCTTCAAATCTGCATATGGCCAGCTGTCACAGTTTAGCACTACAGAAAATCTAGTAGAACTTTTATGTAAGTTATGGAATAATATCAATCCCTAAATCTATATTCACTCAATCGCTTTGAGGTGTGACTGTAGTCAAATGCAGAAGTAAATAATTTCTACTTTTCATTGCTTGGCACAAATAAGCTTCTGAAGATAATGGATGTCAAGTGTCACCAGTGGGCAAGCTGAAAAGTTCATTCAGTATTGTGAATGCCTGTAGCATTTCTCCAGAAGGCCTGCAAGGTTTGTGGCATATTCATGTGGGGTTTATGCTAACTTTGTTATACTATTTCTGGAAGAAAATTAGCTGGAATTGAAAATTATTATCTGATCAACTGGATTAATAATAAAAAAATCATAAAAAATCATAAAACACCAGGCTCATGTTTGCTTAATTGTAACTTGACAAATTGAGAGTGAGTGTGAGTAAATTGAGATTTAATGAGCAACAAGATTGTTAAATTGTAAAGTGGTCACCAACTTAGGCAACAATCAAATTCCAATTGTTCAACCCCAAAATTGCTTCTTTTTATTTAATTGATGGCCATTCATCTAATTTTCACATAAAATCATGTGCACTTTTAATGAGAAAAAGAAAGGTGAAATTTAACCTAGAGTCCACCTCTTAGTTCAGGAGGAGAAGTGTCCTACATTCCATCTGTGTATTAAATTTTTAAATTTAGTAAAATTTAATTTTTTAATTAAATTTTTAACCTTTCTTCTCAGGCTTCTGGGTGGTTGCTATGAATTCTGACATAAATCTCTTACTAAGACTACATAGATCATGCAATGCTTTTTAAAATACTTTTAAGATTGGAATGCCAGCTAATAAAATCTCCAAAATTTATAGAGCATTGAAAGGAGCAATGTTATAAAAACGAGCAGTCTTCTGTTCCTGACTTGTAGTAATAGCAATGCAGTCCAGGTCTGTGTGTAAAGTCATTTCTGACAAGCCACAGAAGTTACTTTCAAAGCTATTAGATTCAAAGCTTGCTAAACTCTTTGGATATGCCTGCCCTAGTATATTTCCTGGCATATTTTTGTCTGTTGCTTAGCATTGCCTAAAATTATCCTTGGGCATGATCTGGGAGTCAGAATTCATCAGGCCCCTCCACCTCTCACTTGCTCTGAGCTTGCTTGCAGCTCCTCTTTTGAAGACCTGTCTTCAAGACTTTACTAGAAGAGCTGCAGTCTTTTTGTGCCACTTGGCCTCCATTATCAGAAATATTTTCCTGGTACCTTTAATTTACTGGTGCTTCTGAGCATACTTGACAGGACCTGCAGTTTTCCTCAGTGCTGTTTCAGGCTGCTTTCACATTTACAGGACAAGAGAAAAGTTTTTTTTTCCTAAAACAGACACCTTTTCATGCATGCTTAAGTGACCTAAAAATTACCTCTTGTCAGAATGATGTCTTCAGAGTAGCATGAAATTATTCCCCAGCTACTGATTCCCTAAATGCAAGTCCCATAAGACTTGCCCTCCGTCATTATTTCCTGACACTGAAGCAACAGAAGAACATGAGAGCATGTTGGCATCACTCAGATAGCAGAAATCCTCCTGACCAGTGCTGACTTCATACTCATACATTAAATATTATATAAAATATTAGTCATGTACTGACTGTGATGCTCAGGGTTTCTGATGTGTTACAGGCTCTCTAGAGTAAGCAGGCAATACTGACTGTCATCACAGAGTTGATTATAAGCTGTTTTACTTGGACAAAAGTGTTTACCCTCTATTCCTCTCTCATTAATGACACCTCTGGGTCACAGTTGAGAGGGGAGGAGAGGAGACTCGAGGAGAGGAGACTCGAGGAGACTCGAGGAGAGGAGACTCGAGGAGACTCGAGGAGACTCGAGGAGACTCGAGGAGAGGAGACTCGAGGAGACTCGAGGAGAGGAGACTCGAGGAGAGGAGACTCGAGGAGAGGAGAGGAGACTCGAGGAGACTCGAGGAGACTCGAGGAGACTCGAGGAGACTCGAGGAGAGGAGAGGAGAGGAGAGGAGAGGAGAGGAGAGGAGAGGAGAGGAGAGGAGAGGAGAGGAGAGGAGAGGAGAGGAGAGGAGAGGAGAGGAGAGGAGAGGAGAGGAGAGGAGAGGAGAGGAGAGGAGAATTTTACATCATTATTTATTCAAAATTATAAACACTATCTGCTTTAAAAAAACAGTCCAAATTGGAATCTGGTTAGAGTGAGTTTTAATAATGCATCTCTTGAAAGAGTGCTACAAGTCCTTTAGTGACTGTAAGGCAAAATTATTGTGCCATATTGTAAAAATTTTACTGTTTTAACTGTATCTTACTTTAAATGCTGCACTACGGCATATGGCCATAAGTATATTAGAGATGAAATGTCCATTTTAGAAGCTCTAATACCTTTCCATTTCACACTCATTTTATCCCTTTTATTTCCGAAAATAAGAAGAACTCCTCCTGTTTCTCACACAGATAAGTCTTGTAAAGAATATTACATTCTGATTAAATTCTGCTACAGAAGGATAATATTTTAAGTGAAATTGGAAAGGTAAGGAACAGTAAAGAATTACTAAATGTAAATTATGTAAGAGTAATCTTCTGCTGTAATTTATTTTTTGTTTGGCTGTGCATATTGATGGCATAACATACCCAGAGCTATGTTGTTGTGTTTGGCTGATGCAGCCCACTGACATATCAACACACTATCATACTATGGAATATTTTTTCTGCTTTATTTTCAAATGTACAGTTTTTTGTTTTTTAACTGTTTGCATAGCTCTCTTCAAGCTTGATATTTCTACTAAATTCCTACTGAACTTTTTTTCTTGCCTTCTAATTATGGTGTTGTTGGTTCATCACCTTACTAAAACTAACAACACTTCATGGTAGCTAGAGGATTTTCATACTTCATGTCACTCATGGATTTCATATAGTCTAGTTGTTGTTTTTGTTGTTGTTGTTGTTGTTAAAGAAAAGTACTTTTCAACCATAGTTAACAGAATGTATCCTGGTTTTGTAGATGTGTGTTTGCAAAATCTGGATGTCTCTGGCTGATACATTCAGGATAGTATACCTCATGTTACACTTCAGAAAGCAAATTATAAATTTTTTCCTTGGCTACTGTCTGTGATCTGACAAATTTAGAGAGCTGCTGTTGTTCATCTCCACAGAGGGTTGTATGCTAATCTCACTGGAATAAATATACAACCTGTGTGCTGTTTCCCAGAACCATCATATAAATGAGACGTGTATCTTATTACAGCTTTGTAAGCATTAGAAATATCAGGAAGAAAATTTGCTGAGAAACTGATCATGTAAGATCTGCTTCACCAGTGGGTACAGGGCTTAATCTTGTAACTGCTGCACAAGACCTTCCCATACAGGAATTCTAACCAAGCAATTTTTTCCTATCTTCAGGCCTGGAAAAACAAGGATACTGTACCCCTGAAGTTCCCCCTCTCTGTTTGTTTTGACCTGCCACTCAGATTTTCTCGAGTGACATTAAATGCCGACTGTTGTGCCTGTTTGGTGCTTGTTCCACCTCTTCAGGCCAGCCAGGCTGCTTTGCCAGTTTGGCTGAATAAAGCAGAGTCTACAGGCTGAGGCTCAACAACTTGGGCTTCTTCTGTTTTGTGGTAGCTCTTCACTGGTTGCTAAACAGGGCTGGGACACCAACTTATCAAGGCTTATAAATTTGGGGTGTATTTGAATATTCCCAGTATAAGCTTGCAAGACTTACTTTTGATTAAAAATGTAATAAAGCAGGAGTTAAAAACTGGATCAGTACTTGGTAAATTGCCTATTTCTGAAACATGTGAATTCTCATCTTTTGAGGGAACACATTGTTTCCAAAAAACAAGGATCTCTTATTATACATAGAAGCATTAAGGTGGATGTGAAAGAAAGTTGGGAATTCCTCATCATTGGGATATAGGGGTAGTGGTTTAGATTCACCAATTTGAGTTTCCTGGCCAATGCACCTAATAATGTGGTGGGTTTTAGCAAAGGCTAAAATCACCAGGGCACTTACTCATTTCTTGCTGTGAGATATGGATTAGGAGAAAGGCAAAGCAGGCTCAAAACTTAAAAGGTATGATGTGGTTAGATAAGGAAAGCCGATCGGAAGATCTCGCGTTGTACGGGAAGATAGGGCCCCTTTTTCTCCAAAGTTCCATAACCCATAATGTCACGGTGATGACGTAATCATAACTCGGTCATATAAAACCTTGCACACCAGAAATAAACGCTCTTCACCGTCCACCACATTGGTGTTCGCGTGTGATTAGCCTGACAGGCCTGTAAGTTTAGCCATCGTGTCACTCACGAACTGGGTTGCTACACCTCATTCCGAGGCAGCATAGTGGTGCCGAAACCTGGGACCGCTCCCCGATACACGGGTTCGAGCAGCTGGATTTCGGGAGTCTCGCCGGATGCTGAGGGACAGCTGGAGCAGCAGGACCAACTCCAGTGGGGAGAACGCTCCCGTACCGCCGTGATGCAGTCGCTCGGCAAGGTAGATTCGCAACTGCACAAGCAGTGGGGTATAGACTGCAAATCAAAGGACTTTGAATGCGTGGTTACCAGATTACTAGAATCATGCGTTATTGATGATCCCGTAGATATTATTCTCCCAGATTGCTGGGATAGGTGTACTGAGGCGCTCACGGATGACGTGTAGTGCTTCAAGTCCAGCAAGTGCCTTAAAAGCTGGGCGAGAGTTACGCAAGCGCTGCAAAAAGCGCTTCAAGAGCAGGAAACTCGGAAGGCAGCTCAAAGCTGTTTAAAGGTTACACCACGGGCGGGGGTAGGAGCTGCCACTCAGACCACGTTCATTGACTGCCCCACCGATTCTAACTGGCCATCTAACGATGACGGGCGACCCGAGTCGCCGTCCCGCCTGCCCGGCTCTAACGCGGGTTTGGCTGCGGAACACACTTTGCCGCCGAGGTGTACCAATGCCGTGGAGTCACGGGGTGCGCCCGACACCGCGGGCCCTGGAGATGTCGGGGAAAGGCCTCCACCATATGTGCCGCAAAATGGCGCCGGGGTGAAGAGCAAGGGGCGGAGCGAAGGGTGCCTAAAGCGCGTGGACATACGCGATCAGGAGCCTAAGGGGAGGTGGGAGGACAGTGCTGACGGTAAAGGGGAGGAGAGCTCACGGTCCAATCAGGGATTGTGCCCTAGAATATCTCCCTGTAAGGAGAAGAACCCGCTGGAAGGAAGGCAGAGAAAGGGAGGGGAGAAACCCGTCCCTGGGAAAGGGAAAGGAGCCCAACAAAAACGCACCGCAGCCCGAAAACCTCGAGTCAGTCGGCTTCCGGCACTGACCCAGACACCGGTCAGAGCAGGTGGTCAAATGACGAGCCCACAGCATGAGTTTGCAACCGCAGTAAACTAAGCCCTTGTATTTACACCCAAAGCTTTAACTCCTCCGCTGACTTTATTGAGAGATCCTTCTAGAGGGGTCGGTCTCCTCTCTCTCCGAAGTTGTTTTGCAGGGCGAGCAAAATCTCAGCCTTTGGTTCATATGGCGGAAACACCTCTGTGTCGCCCTGAAGGAAGAGCGCTGCTTCTGCGCGAATCGTGCTAGAGTTGTGCAAGATGTCGTGGCTGAGCTACAAGACAGACTGGTCCGACGGAAGGCAGAGAGAGAAGCCCAGCAATCAATGCTAGTCTTAGCACTGATTTTTGGACCTTGTGGACTAAACAAACTGATGGCTTTCATCAAAAGCCGCCTGGACACTGTTAATATTATGTTGCTTGAACGCCAACGAGTGCTTTAAGTTTCGGTTGGAAGCTCATTTGTTTGTTAACTTTTAACCACGTTTTAGTGTTTTTACAATTACTAACACAGCATTTATTTTGAGGAGAAAACATGCCAGCTTAAAAGCCAAAATAGCTCAGTTGGGAAAGCATAGATCAGTGTAAAAGACAGTTAACCTGAGTTCGCATGATAGTTCGTACTAACACACTGCGGTTACGTTTAATGTTCATTACTAACAAGTTCACAGTCTGTTGTTAATTACATAAGTCATTCAGTTACAAAGTTCTGTTCATGGAGAGGGGGGGAGATGATGTGGTTAGATAGGGAACGCCGATCGGAAGATCTCTCGATGTACGGGAAGATAGGGCCCCTCTTTCTCCAAAGTTCCATAACCCATAATGTCACGGTGATGACGTAGCCATATCTCGGTCATATAAAACCTTGCACACCGGAAATAAACGCTCTTCACCGTCCACCACATTGGTGTTCGCATGTGATTAGCCCGACAGGCCTGTAAGTTTAGCCGTCGTGTCACTCACGAACCGGGTCGCTACGCCTCATCTGAGGCAACAAAGGTATAAAGAAACTTTATTAACAGGACTACAAGAATAAGAAACCAGAATAAAACCTCCAGAAAACTTTCCTCCCCCTACCCAACTTTTCCCTTCCCTACTGACAATGTAGAGACAAAATTTGGGACGTCAAACAGTACCAACTATACATTAGTCTTTTCATCCGTCTTTGTAGGTAGAGGAATTTTCTCTTGTCATGCCATGGAGACTTCTGCACAAGAAACAGTTCTCTCATGGCTTTTCATTTCTATGAATATCAGCCGCCTGGGCCCAAATTCTGCCATCGTGACATTTCCTCCCATTTCCACAGCCCTCCTACAGGTGTGTCCATGGGCCATGAACTCATGGGCTATTATTTCAAGGATGAGTTGTTCAAAGGCAAAGGTTCTCTCCATCTGGCTCTGTAATCATCTCTGGGAACAGAGGTTTTCTTCTTCTCTCCCTGGGAGCAAAGGGTCTTCCTCACTCTCATCTCTCTGTCTGTCTCTTCGAGTATCTCATGGGATCACAGCTACTCCAACATCTGCTTGGCTTCATCAATGGATGCCTCTGCTCACATCTACAGTTTGAACGCTTCATCCCCCCATACTCTCATGAATTAAAGGAGATATTTCAGTATATCTTTGTCCATCTCCATGGTACTAGCAAAAGAGCTTCCATCCTCATCAGGCCATCTCCTTATTCTCTTTCCATCTGAGGCTTGACTCCTTCTTTTACTGACTTCAGTGTTTTCATGCTGTCTTTCTACGTGTCATCACTATTTTTCTCTCTCTGGAGAGAGGAACAAGGTCTGCAGGTCTTATCTGTGTAGTGAAAGGGTTAAATCTGGCCCAGGCTGTGGCAGGCAGTCATGGTGTTTGATTTCAGGCTGTGCTGGTGCCTCCCTCAGCCCGGCAGCCCCTGGAAGGGGTGGATGGTCCTTGGCCTGGAGCTGCCTGTGTGGGCCAAGGTGGAAGGAGGGGGTGTTGGTGAGTGTCAGCAGCTGTGGCCCGGCCCAGCCTGGGGCTGGGGGCCCCCCTGGGAAGGGCTTCAGCCACCACACACGAATGGGACCCAGAGGGCTTCCCAGGAGGGGCCAGCGCTGCAGCAGAGCCTGGTCCAGCCTGGGGCCGGTACCCTGCAGCCTCCATGCCCCGCCTGGGAGCCACTGGGGTCTGGCCCAGCCTCCCCCAGGCTGCACAGGCTGCACAGGTGGCGGGAGAGCGGGGTCAGCCTCACCAGAGCTTTACTGCCTTTCAAGGCTGGAAAGAGAGAGGAGTTCCTAGGCTTGGGCTTTTAAAAGGTGGTATTCACAGAGGTGGACCTAATTTTCAGTGGTGCAAAATGCTGTCAGTTCACTGAACTAGCCAGCTATTGGCCTGTCTTAGGCACAGAAGAAGCTCCCAGCAGCTTCTCCCAGAGAAATCACTTCTAAGATAGGAATAATATAATAGGAAGTGGGTGCTTCCTTTTTCTTTCTCCAAATGTCAAACAACCACAATAGGAGAACAATTTAATTTTTAATACTTGCCTTTTGTCTTGAAGCCTATCCTGCATCTCAGCACAACAGCATTTTTGTTTGGCAAATGGGCTTGATGATGAAATTACCTACAATAATGTGAGATATAGGTATAAGACAGATATTGACAGGATATCTTTTACATGTTCCATTGTTTTCCAGATATCAGAATATACAGAACTATTAGCAGGTATTGCTAATGAAGCTGGTGACCTAAAACTTGCAGCCATTTGCATGGCGTTTGATTACATATTAGAGTTTCCCCTCAGGTCTTTTGAACCTCCTTTTTCCCTTTGCCCAAAGTGAAAATTCAGATCTGAATAGTTGTTACAAAATTAGATGTAAAAGGATTTTGCCTTTCCTGACACTTCAGTGACCAAGAGAGATTTTAGAAGTACTCAGGGATGCTGAAACTCCTCCGCTGTGCTCAACAACTTCTTGAAGCTTCTTAGCAAACATCTGCCAGGGGCTGAATTTTCCGTCTACCTCTCTAAAGCATTCAAATTTACTTGGGGCAGAGGATTTCTAAAATTCATTGGAAATCTAAAACCCATTGTCAGGGTAATAAAGATAAAGTATGAGAACTCCCCATTCTATTATGGTAATTGGTGCCTGGAGCACAAAATGACATGCTATATATTGTCACATGGTGTCTTCTTAGACACATCTGTTTGTACTTGGCCAGGATGATGAGTTCACACAATTCATTGCTTGGTTCCACAGAGAATCTTTCTTCTCTCAATCTTTATGATTATGGCTGGTCTTATGCCTGTCTCATTCTAGCCTTGCTTCTGGAAAGATGCCCAGTGATTCAGGTAAAGTTAATACACTGCTCTATATTAGGAATACTGCTTGATATCTTTCAAAAATGGAACATTTATCCAGCAAAGTGTGACAGACTTACTTAACTTCACCATTATCTGTATTTCCATGACATAAAATCTTACAGTTTTAACCTCTATACTTTCTTCACAGGTTACAGTCATATTTGATGTCTCACTAGAGTCCTATCAATGTGGGCAAAACATAAAAATTTAAAAGCACTAAACCCAGTGCTGCATCACTGGATGCCAGCCACAGAAGTGTTCATTATATGTACTAACTACTCATATGCATGAACTCCAAGTAGTTTTTAAAGGGAATCTTTAATTGAAACCCCGTTCTGTACTGTCACTTTAAATTTTTTTCTAACTTTTAACCTTTAAACCCATATGTAAATAGAAAAGAAGCCTGGAAGACTTAAATTCATAAATTAAAACACATCTGTATCAGTCTTGATTTACTTTATAGCTTGTCAAATCTCCTTCATTGCAAAATTAAGTTTTGTGCAAAAGTACAAGACGACTATAGAGGTACTTTTGTGGGAACCTAATCAGCTAGGAAAGATCATACCCTGGACCAGGTTCCTGGACAGAGGGAATAAACCTAAAGCCATGGGAGGTGGGGTGGAGGGGAAATGCTGATAGAGTCATACATTAGACTTACAAGGTCAAAACTGTCACAGTGAGATTGGTTGCAACAAACCTTTAGGTCCCCTAAATTTCAGGGCAGAGGGTGACAAAAAAACAAATAGGAGAGGGAGTGATAGTTGGCACCAGGAAAATAACACTTTAATAAGGAATAAAAGAAAATAGGGACAATGCACAAAAGCTGAACAATAACCAGGGGAGCTCTGTGGGGGTGAACAACCAAAGATGAGAACAAAGGAAGACACAATGATAGGACCTTAGGGGATGAACATTCTAGTAGCCTAACCATATAGGGAGCAACATTACCCAGTCTGTAACCGACCTGTAACTTATTTAACATAACACCAGAGTGGTATCTTGACTTTTAACTCAAATGAAAGATTCCCATGGCTTCAGATAGACAGATGGCTCTTCAGAGGCAATAGTTGGTCAGCTCATGTTCCCAGACAGGCTGAATTCCACATAAAACCCTGTCCTGCAGCCACAATTGGACCTTTGCCCTCAGATATCCCTTCCCATTGTGAAGCTTGACATGCCCCTGGGTCTTTGGAAGCAGCCCCTCAGACCACGTGGTCTCTATGAATATTAAAATCTATCTTGGGCACTCCATCGCACCCGTCCCTCTATTTTCATCACGCTGCCTGGCTGGACCAGTCCTGGGCCCCACCAAACCAAGTGTGACAAGTGGCACCCGAACAAGAACCTCTCATATTGGAGGACCTCTAAGTATTTGGTTAGGCTGGTCTTGGCCAAACCATTAGGATCTCTTTTTGCTGTGGATCATTTGTCAGGCCTGACAGTTTTTGGTGACAGATGACCATTGGATAATGGCCAGTCATCTTGGAGGACCCCTGCACAGAAAGCAGGTGAGCAGAGGGATGGAGAGCTTTTCCCATTACCCCTACTCCAATGAGGGGGTATATCCCACCACATCCAAGTTTGCTGCCTTACAGGATGGGATTAGGACTCTCCTCATTAGAGAGGGACATATATGAATGATTTAAAGAACTTTTAGCAGACTATGGGTGGGAGGTAAAAACCTGAGCCAAAAATTCTACTGAGATGGGTCTTGCAAAATTTCCCAGCCACTTTAAACCCAAGCAGAGTTGCTCCATGCACCGACCCAGCCACTGCCACCCTGCACCAGCCACCCCAGTGCCACTGTCTCCCCGGCACCACCCCAGCCACAGAAGCCCTGGCAGCTGCTCTGCACAGTGCTGAAAGAAACCACTATGACTGTGATATTTTTTCTGTGACTTTTTGGAACACAATGGGAATCAGACTGTATGACTTAAAAATGAGGAGGGGCCTCCAAGACCCTCACTTGCTGCCTGTTTTCTGTGTGATTTTTGAAACCCTTAAAGCCAAAGGGATAAAGCAGAAAAATTCCAACTCTAACTCCACCTCCCAACCCTGGTCTGCTTCTAACCCTTCTAACCCTGGGATAAGAACACAAGAGTGAAAAAACGTCACACACACTGGAGTCCGTGCAATTTGCAACTCCAATCTTTTTGTGTTCTTGTCTTTCTTGCCACTCAGACTGCCCTGGAGTGGATACGGAGCCGAAAAGGCCTCCACACCCGGAGGAAAGGAGGCTCGCCCTGTTACTTCACCGCTCCATATTCACCTCCATCACCTCCACGTGGAGCCCAAGATGGAGGTGGCCAAGCTATCTTGGACCAGCAGCCCACCAGTCAACTTTCTCCTCCTTCCCCAAAATACACCCCAGCCATTCTGTCTCGTATTTTCTCACCCAGCTCCACCTCCGGCTCCCCACTTGCTGCCCCAGGTCCCGCCCGTTCTGCCCCTGCCCGCCCCACTCCTCCCGCCGGGCGGGCTGCGATGGGCCCGCTCTGCCCCTGTCCGCTCCTTCAGCCTGGGGCCGCGCTCCTCCTGAGGGCACCAGAGCCAAAGCCGCTGTCCTCCCCGAAGCCCCGGTCCCACGTGGCTGGGCCGGGACCAGGGGACCCTTGCCGGTGAGGAGCGGTGACTGTGTCCTGCCTTTCAGCAGCACGGCTCTGCAGCCGCGGGGCGCTGCCACTGCAGCTCGGCGGGGCCGCACGGTCCCGGCCAGCGCCGCTGCCGTGGCCGCGGGGCCGGGCAGGTCTCCGACAGTCGGAAAACCCTATTTCTCCTTCGTGCAGCAGAGAGGTGGGGGCGCCCACAGCGTGGCCAGGTCACTTTCAAGCGGAGCGGAGCTGGGCCGCGCTCCCGCCGCGGTTCAGGCCCCGCAACACCTCGGGAAAACCCCCTGGCAACAGGCCACTGTGGCCACTCACTTGCCACCCTCGTGATAGCCCAGGGTGACTGCCGCGGGGTGGAAAAACATTTAAAAACCCCCTTTGGTAAAATTCTCAAAACTCAGTCATGACAGCTGGCGTTAATTTCTGTTGCAATTAGCACTACTAAAACGTTTTCTTTTCAAATGTGCATTGAATTTCAGTAAAATACTGTGTAATATTTAAGGATCATGATTTAACTTGATAATTTTTCCTGTATAAAATTCACAGCAATTTTCTAGGTTGTTCTTACCCTCAAAAGAAAAAGAAATATTAAGGTCTTATTTCCCTATTTCACAAATCTTACAGTTTCAGTTATGGGATTTGCAAATCTAAAATTAAGTTATGTTCTCAGTCATTTAAAAATTGTGTGAATACTAATTTGGTTTGTCAGGGAACATGTTTGTGCAGTTAAGTTAAACAGCTTGCAAGTTTGCAAGTTTGTTACTATTGTTAGTTATTGTTATTATGTTAGTGTTGTTACCATGTTTGTAACATTTATTCTGTTCAGTTTCATGTAGATGATCGTTCTATTTTTAAGAAAACAAGTAAAGGGGGATTCTCAGTTAAAATTCATCTAGGCAGCTGACGGACAAAGCAAGGGATGCCTTGGGAAAAGTATCCCAAGCCATTCAAACTCACCAAGCATACAAAATGAATACAAATTTATCATTCCTTTTAGCTATTTTGGGGAAGGGACCTCAACGCCATGCCTTAATTTTTCAATGGGACCTGAAACATCTGATCCTTTGTTAATTCTAGAATGGGTTTTCCTGCCCCACCACCCAGGGAAAACCGTAACAACGAAGCCAGAGATGATGGCTCAGCTTATTATCAGAGCCAGATCACATTTATTTTCCCTCACAGGGAAAGATTTCTCTACCGTATTTTTGCCCATAACTACTGCATATTTAGATTGGCTATTGCAGCAGTCAGAATGCACGCAAATTGTTCTTGAAAATTTTACTGGGCAAACTTCAATGCATTATCATAAGCATAAGTTACTGTATTCTGTCCTTAACATAATTCCAAAACCACTAAGAAGTGATATGCCATTAGACACATTCACTGTCTGTACAGATGGTTCAGGGAGGTCCCATAAATCTGTTATAACCTGGCAAAACCCTGTAACACGAGTGGGAATCTGACATCCAAATAATAGAAGTTTATATGTTCTTTTAATGTAGCTACCAATTTTGCTTATGTTGCAGGCATCATCTAGAGAGCTGAAAATTAATTTCTAAAGACAATTGCTAATGACCAGTTATATTCCTTGCTTAGAAATCTAATTTTTATTCTTTCTCAGGAACCCTATTTTGTCTTGCACATCCGCTTTAATACCTCTTTGCCTGGAGCTCTGTCAGAAGGAAGTGAGGAAGCTGATACACTAGCCATGACAACACAAAGAAACACTGCCTAACATTTATGAGCAGGCAAAACTCAGCCACTCATTTTTTAACCAGAATGCTCCTGCGTTACATTGCATGTTTAAAAGCACAACAGATCAAGCCAAGCCAATTGTTATTACATGCCCTGATTGCCAAAGATACTTGTTACCATCCACAGGAGCAGGGATAAACCCCGGGGCGCTTCACAGTTTGTGAATCTAGCAAACTGATGTAACCCACCATGCGTCTTTCAGCAAGTTCAAATACTTACACGTATCAATTGACACTTTTTCAGGGGCTATTCAGAGCCTTTGCCTCTGTACATGTAGGTGAAGCAGCTAGAGATGTCATCAAACACTTTCTCCAAGAATTTGCAACACTAGGCATTCCACAGGAAATAAAAACAGATAATGGGCCCGCTTACATCTCACACAAATTACAACTATTCTTTAATATGTGGGGAATAAAACATACTACAGACATCCCCCACTCCCCCACAGGACAATCAACTGTAGAAAGAGCTCATGGGTCTCTCAAAAGAATTCTAGAGCAACAGAAGGGCAGAATAGAGACCCTGCAAAGGCTCAGTAAAGCTACATATGTTTTCAATTTTCTAAACAATTAATTTCTGGAGCCTAACCTCCCAGTCACCAGACATTTTTCAAACACCACAAGAGCACAGTTAAAAGAGAGACCAGCAGCTCTAAACAAAGATCTAGAAATCAGCATATTTTAGGGCCTTTCCCATTATTACCTGGGGAGGGGGACATGCTTATATCTCTACAGGTAAAAGAAAAAATATCAAGTGATAGCTCTAGCCTCTACAGGAACACCAAGAAGCTCAAGAAGCAGTGCCTTCAGGAACCTTCAGGTTCTTCTGCAGGAAGAACCTGCAGAAAAGACAGCTTGAGGCTTGCAGATAGCCTTCTCTTACTTCCTAGCCACTGCTGATTAATACTACCAGCTTTTTAGCTAAGTGTTGTTAATTTATAAGTCCTATCTGCAGGTTTTTGTACCAGACATGACTCCTAAAGGACTCCTGCTTTCTCTACCCATCCTGATCCATGCCATACTCCTTGCTAAAACCTGGTCCAGTGATTTTCTGCTACAGTTACCATCTGGGACATTTCTTAATTTATGGGGACAGAGCATGGCCTGGCATACCATTTCACTTTAAGAGCAGACCATGTAGCTTGGGGAGACTTACTGTATTAGCACCTGAGATTGCCATAATTCATTACTGAAAAAATTAAGTGTGAGAGATTTGTCCATCAGTTTGAACCTGATTGCAAAGACAAGATTAACTTTTGGAGTAAAAGAGAATAGCAGCCTCAATAGTGGTGCCTGGGGTGCTGCAGCAAAAGCTTTAAAAATGTTGGGTGGTCTACGGTGCTGGCTGAGTAGGCAAACCAATGCTATGTCCCAGAAACTGACTGAGTGTTGACAGATGTTGATAGCATCAGGCATTCTACCCTGCAAAACCCAGTGGCAATGGACTTCCTGCTACTAGCTCAGGGACATGGATATGAGGACTTTGGAGGCATGTGCTGAGTGAATCTTTCAGACCACAGTGAGTCCATACAAGAAGTATCCAGAGAAGATGACAGAAACTGGTTCAATGGGCTATTCAGAAAATGGAACATATCTAGGTAGATACTAGATGACTCTATCCTTAGGCAACACAGGTTTACTGATTTTTGTTGTTGTTGTGTTTATGTTGTCAATCTGCTTTTTAAGTTGTCTGTTTAGGGTTTTTCAGAAATCTTTACTGGAGAGTTTTTCAATTAGAAAAGTAGGGGCAGATGTGGGAACCTAATCAGCTAGGAAAGATTTTAACTTGGACTGGGTTCCTGGATGGAGAGAATAAACCTGAAGCCCTTGGGAGGCAGGGTGCTGGGGGGATGCTGATGGAGTCATCTACCTTAGACTTATAAGGTCAAAACCCTGTCCTGCAGCTGCAATTGGACCTTTGCCCTCAGACACCCCTTCCCATTGTGAAGCTTGACATGCCCTTGGGTCTTTGGGAGCTGCCCCTTGGACCATGAGGTCTCTGTGAACATCAAAATCTACCTTGGGAACTCTATTGCACCCGTCCCTCTACTTTCACCACACCACCCAGTCAGACCGGGTCGCAGCGAGCCAACTGTGACATACTTTTATCTAAAAAAACTAGTATTTTAAACCTTTTCTCCTTTCCTTTCTTGTTCATAGATATGAGAAATTATCAAATATTAAAATTGTTCAGTGCTGTCTAGGAAAAGCAACATACCAGCTTTACATTTTTGTGAAAACAAACAAACAAGCAAACAACAAAAACAAAACCCCATGATATTCTGAGGAGGAATTCTAAAAATTTAGGAAAAAAATCTTTTAAATTACCTGTCTCTGCTTGTTTTGTAGAGATCTTGAGAATAGCTCTTCCCCTTCCTAAACATTTTTTTTAATAATAAGGAAAAGAATATTTATTTCTAAAAACCCAATGTCCCATATGTCTCAGGATCATTAGTCTGTGGTTTTTTTTAAGTTTTCTGTGAAGCAAGGGGATATGGGCTACTGGGACACTATGAAACATGCAGAATTTCCAGACTGATTTATTAAAGAAAGATGCTGCAATCAAGGCAATGAAAAACAATCAGACAATCAGAGCAGTGCCAACAGAATTAGAAAGGTGACTTTCTGAGGGCAAAACTAAACAGTCAGTGTGAATTTTTAATCTAGTTTTTATACATACAGATGCTGAGAGCAGCCTTTTTTTTGTTTAACTTTGGGTATTTAAATTTAAAAACAGACTTCTGTAGTTAGGGATAACTTAATCTCAGGTGGGATTCATGTCTTCCAGATAATTCAGCCAGAAAATTTTGGTTTTCATTCATATAACAGGAATTGGATTGGTACAATTAACTTTTCTTCAGATTCTTTTAACAGCATTCATTTTACTTGACACTGTTACATGAAAATTCAGCTGTCTCTGGTAGGATCCTACCCTTTTAAAAGATGGTATTAAGCTGACTTGAGAGAAGCAGAAGAAATACTACCTTAAATCTATTGAATTAGGAGATCAGCTGTAACATTAGACAATGTTAGCCTATGGCCCCTGTCATGTCTTAGTAAAAGGAGTTAGGGGAGATAGAGATATTTTAAGCTTTCTGTATACCCAACATAAAAACTATTCTGAAAAAAAAATATTATGTATTTATAGCCAAAAGCTCAACTCTTAGTATTCTCAGGCTTTGGATTGTCCACCAACCTCTATTTTCCTATCTCCTGGCATGCTCTATAAGCCTAGTTTTAATTAACTGATCACATACATTCTACTCCCCACCTGGATTCCTGCTTCCTGTGGTGCACAATACATAGATAATGCTCCCTGAATGAGGAACTATTCAAAATTTTTTTTCTTTGTTATTGTTCAGTGTATGGTCCCATGTCACATTTTTGAGTTCTGCTTTGAAGGCAGAATTTTTAATTTCCCCTTGGGCTTTTCCATGATGCTCATCACTACAGTGTCTGAGTGCTTTACAAATCTTAATGAATTTATCTTCACAGCACTTCTGTGCACTGAAGAGGAATTATTATTCTAATTTGACAGAGAGAGAACTGAGACAGAATAAATTAGAAAATATCCACTATTTTTGACAGCCAATTTGAGATGCTTATGAGCTGATTTTGCAGATTGTTTAGATACAGGATATGTTTTAGTTTAGACGTGGTACTGGACATTCAATGTTCCCTGTGTTGCAGGTATAGATACCTAATGTTTTCAGACCACAGGAAGAGCCTGAAGTTGCAAAAAACAGGAATACAGGGAAAAATAACATCTTCCAAAAGTTCTATTTAGGTGATGTAGCTGTAAGAGATCCATGAGAGAATGAGGGATACATTTATTGAGGGCACCATTCCATTTCCTTGAATTTTCAGACCATCCCTTCTTTTCATCAGGTTTCTGCTATATCCACTGCTGCATGTCTTCTAACTTCTACAAAATTAATGGAAGGATGATACAGCATTCTACTCTGTATAATTCTGATTTGTCCCTAGAGCAAGACTATTCAGAGAGCACCGGATGGGGAAGAAATCCTGTGTAAAATAGATTTCCAAATTATAATGCAGACACAAGAGAGATTTATTAAGTTTGTGTAGGAAACACCAGTAAGGCTTTAAACTATGTTTTTGCATGCAATCTCCCTTTTTTTTTTTTTTAAAGCCCAAGCAACAAAACAAAGCTATGGACTGTACGTCGCCATATAGCATATATATGATATATATGCAGCATAGTGTCTTCAAAAATTGAGTGATAGTAAAGACCATTTGTAAAGGATTTGCTGATAGTCTCGGAACTGTGAGATTTGGGAATTCATGGTTTAATTTATAAAGAAGATTGTGTCACAGTGAGTTCATGCCCCTTTTGCAAATCTGGTCCTTTGTAGTCCTCTCCCTCTAGCTTATGACAGATCCAGTTTTGTTCCTTTATTCCCAATTTGAGTCTTTCTTTCCATAGATGCCCCTTTCTCCCCGTATATCACAGTTCTTATTAGCTTAGTTTGCTCTCCTCTGGAGTCCCTAATCAAGCCTCAGACTCCACAGAGAGGCCTGAGAAAAAATGGCTTTCAAAATACCCTTTGGTATATAGATTTGTCATAGTGCTGTGCCTTGAGTGATAACCGTGTGCTCACAAATCTATTTTTTATACTTCTGTTTAACACATTACAATTCAAAACACTATTGTTTCTATGCTATTTCAGCTTAAACTTTATTTCTCCTATTGATACTAAGATGCAAAAAATTAAGATCCATAGGATTATTGGCTGAAAATATAGTGTCTGTCTGTGTCATTAATTCCTTGTGTGTCCTGGATAAATAATGAAAATTTGCTGTCACTTTCTACCCCATAGGAAAAACAGGAGCAGCAGTATTTTCATTCTTTAATCCACATATTTCCTTGTCCATGTCTAGCCTGGAAATGCTTAAGATTATTACTGAGTTTAATTTCACTCTTTTCACAGGGTCAGAAGGTGAAGTTCTTTTGCCCGATGGCAGTGCTATTGTAATAGAATCCTGATCTCAGTTATGGCCTTTGAACTCTATTACAGTTCCACCAAAACAGCAAAATGGCAGGACTTATTAAATAATACATAAAACATACATGGTGCTGTGTGAAAGATTAGTTATAGCAAAATTGCCTTTCTAACCTGCACAAGAAAAAGACAAAATTATTCATCTCAAAGCCTGTTTGATAAGACATGATATAAGTGGATTTTAAGAATTTATAGCATTTATTCTAGAAGGAGAATATTGTCTTTATTTGAGAAGGAGCACATATCTGATATTGCCTCTGACAATGTCATGGTGTTATCTACAGCAGCAGATATGAAAAAATAGGACTGCTGAAGAATACAAAAATTAAAAGCTTGTTCAAAGAAGGCAAACTGCTTAGGGGGAAGAAAGAAAAGAGAAGAAGCTACAGAAGAAAAATTAATCTCTTAGAATAATGTAAATAAGACTTAGGGATAAAAGAAGGACGTAGTAATTAATACAAGTCTGTGCATATATACATATGTATTCTGTCACTGTGTCTTGCAGGCATTCATTACTGATAGATATTATTACTGAGTTTTAAAATAAAATTCACTGAGAAACCCCACAGCCACCACTGTTGTACCAATTCATTATGGTTTCAAAATGCGAATGATTTTGCACAGCAATGGGGAATGTAATCACTGCAGCACAAAGGTAAAACACTATAAATCATCTGGAAGACGAGAGGACAGGAAGACATGTCAGAGAATTAATGCATATAGTTAAAAGAGGCACCCAGGAATGTTTCATTCTCACTACTTTTTCAGTGACGTTTTTGATTTTATTTTGCTGGAGGGTGTGGAGGTGATTATACCCACCCACACATAGTAAGAATCAATCTATGGAAGATACTTCTTAGTAACCCCTCAGGCTGCAGCAATTCTATCTTATCATCCTTGGCTGTATGGAGGTATTTTATTTTCCAACATAAGCAGTTAAACTCAATAATGCTATTACTGTAACAAAGTAGGATGCAAGAATCCTCCAAAGAAAAACAAAGACAAAACTAAATTAAATACATTCTGAGACATTGAAACAGCCTTTAAAAATCTGCTTTATTTGATGCTTGGATTTGTGCATAGATTTTTGTTATTAAATAAGCAAGTGAATAATCATTAAATGAGTTATAGTTGATGGGATCTTGTCATGGTTCTGCTCAACAGAAGGATCAGTCAATTGCAGTTAGGGGAGTCTGTGAGGAAATTTTGTATCTGCAGCATCCTTCACCGGGAGTGTGTGATCAAGCATCTCATTAAAAGCTCAGTAGAGACTGTGGCATGGCTGAGAGCAAATTGATTGAAGTTCAGTTTGGATAGTAATATTAAGATGACAGCAGGGAAAGCAACCAGAGGATCTGGAAAAGATGTAAGCTCTTTTGCTGAACATCATTGTGTAGCTGCATGGATCTGGGTGGCATTTTATTAATTTTTATCTCTAGATCAGGGCAAGATATTACAGTAAACCCTTGAGCTTTGAAGCTGATGAAGAATTAAAATGCTTATTTCTAGAGCGCAGCATCATACTACTAACACTTCCTGCAAGGTTTGTGTGCTCAGCCTCTGCTGGCTCCAGAGAGAGCCGGTATGCTGATTTGAGCTGGTAATACAGAGAACTGAAGCTTTGGTAGAAGGAGCTCTGTCATCTATAAAACAAGAAGTAGGGAGAAGGCAATCCTGCCACACAACCTGTGGACCATTCAGCTATAAAATGTGAATAATGCTATTCACTTTGGCCCCTTCCATATTAAATGGAAGGCTCTATGCATTTTCTGGGTTGGATTTTCTTTATAAACACAGGGCTAATCATAACATTTTTTTCTATGGAGCTACTTGATTATGTCATCCAGTGAGCTCTCCTGTATTATCTTCATCTGAACAAGATCTGGTTTGACTGAGCATTCCACAGAATGCCATGGGCTGATACTATGGCACTCTACAATTTATTGATAAAATGTCAGACTCTGTTCCCACTCAGTGATTATGAGACTAAGAGAGGGGAAACAATGTGCAAATATCCTGAAATATGGTTTAAAAAGGTGGTGCATTTGATGGTGCATTTAATAACCAGTGCTTTTAATTCTGGAGCTAATATACTCAAATCCTTCCTTATCCAAATACTAGTGCACTAGGAATCAAAGTGAACAGTATTAAGGAATAAATCAGCCTGGAAATGTATCTTTTTTCCCCTGAGAATTTCCATTGAAATCAGTTCCTTGGTAAGCCCCCCTTCTTAGCTTCAGGAATGCTAGAACCTGTATGAAAAAATGTTTGAAAACAAGTGTAAGTCCGAAGAAACTGCAGAGATGCTCTCTTAGCAACATCCATTAATAATTTATTCTTTTCCATATTCCAGTATTTGAGCCAGAAGAAAAATCTCTGTTTTGTTAGGTTTAAAAAAAACCACCAAATTTCTCAGTGTTAATGACAGCTTTTAAAATTGTCATTAAAAATACAGATTTAAAATGTCCACCAAACTACTAGAAACAATAGAATTCCCATGAAGAGAAAAACTATATAGTTTAATTTGAAACTAAGAGGAAAGAAGGAAATTTCACTGCACCAGTAAAGTAGAAAGAGCTTACTGCTGAGTTTGTGCCTGTTCTCTCCAATAGCTAGAAGTATCTATGGCTACCTCTATCTTTACTTGACTGTCCTGAAAGCACAGCAAAAAGGGACATTAGTTTGCACAGCAGTCTCTGGATTCTGCTTTGGAAGATTCTGAACTTTCCAGAGATGGGGTCCATAATCACTGCAGAAAACCCACGAATTTCTGAGCAACCTGAAAGTTCCTGCTGCTGCTGCTGGGTGGGGGTGAGGTGAAGGTTGGGAGCTCATGATGATGACTTCAACAGGAAGGCTCCTGCCCCATCTTAGGGTTTACAGGCACAGCAGAGGCTCCACCCTGAAAGTGGAAGAGGAGCCAAAAGGAGCCAGATGTGCCCTCAAGTGAATTGTTTGGGCCACGTGGCCCAAGACCATGCAGGATGACCAGAAAGAAGTTATTGTAATGGGCAGCTCTGTTGTAAGGACTGAGATACTGAATGCCTTTCTTGTCACTGTCTTTACTAGCAAGGCCAGTCAGACAGGAAGGAGCAAATAAAGTAAGACCCTATTCCTTGGATTTGGTCAGTGAATACTTAAACCAGAATGGACCTCCATCAGCCCATGGGCTGTAGTGGGATGGACCCACGAGTGCCAAGGCCACTAATGTCACTGTAAGACCACTCTCGATTACTTTTTGTCGATCATGGTAACTGGGAGAAGAGGACCTGGGGATTCCAGTGGGCACTGAGTGTTGAATTTGCATCAGCAATGTGCCATTGAAGCAAAGAAGTCCAATGGTATCCTGCCTTATAGACATCTTAGGAGTGTTGCCAGCAGGCTGAGGGAGATGATCCTCTCTCCTCAGCACTGGGGAAGCCACACCTGGAGTGTTGTCTCCAGTACTGACTCCCAAGTACAAGACAGACATGGATATACTGGGAGAGTTCCATGAAGGGTCAGAAATATGTTGGACTGGAGCATCTCTTCTAGGAGGAAAGGCTGAGAAAGCTGTGCTTGTTCATGCTGGGCTCTTGCCAGCATGGTTTAGGGGAATCTCATCTGCAGGAAGAGAGTAAAGAGGACAGATCCAGGTTCCTTCCAGTGACAGCAGAGACAAAGGGCTCAGACTGTGAGGGTGATCGAGCCCCAGCACAGGTTGCTGAGGGATGTGGTGAAGCCTCCCTCCTTGGAGGTATACAAAATCCATCTGGATATTGTCCTGGGTAATCAGCTCTAGGTGGCCCTGCTTGAGCAGGAGGAGTGGGAGCAGGTGACCTCCAAAGATCCACCCCAAACTCAGCCACTTTATGGTATGATGAGGAATAAATGACATAGTATTTTCTGTTTACTTTTATTTTAATAAATAATTATTTTATAATCCATTAAGGTACACAATGTATAGTACTGTTACAGCTTTTCCTTATGTTGACAAGACACACTTTTCTTGTCTATTTCTTGGAGCAGAGACTAGTGCATGATACTGGGTACTACAAAATAATGTCTGATATAGAATGCTTTCCTCTAATCTTGGATAAAGTTCAAGACTTTGTTCTTTAGAAAACTTTTTCAGTTCTAAATGTGAACATTACTGGCAGGTAATTTACGGGTAAAAATAATAAGGTATGTCAGCAGTCACATCTTATGCTAGGTGGATGGCACTAGTTAAACCAGACAATATGAAATGGTTCAGCTAAATGTGAGGGGAAATTACTGTGATATGGCTATAAAACTCAGGAAAGGAACACTTTTGTAGGAATTCATGGAAAGAATGCTAGGACATTTCAGTACAGGGGAAAAAGGTTTGCAGATTGATATATGTCTCTTTGAGTTCACAGAGGATGAGTCTGGAGTGATTGATGGGCTAATATTGACTGGCTGAAACTGGCTACATTTCACATTTACTGCAAACAGTGACATTTCTAATGCAATATGGCCAGTCTGGCAATTTTCCATCTTTCAGACAAAAAAAGAATGAATACTTTTTTTCTATTATGTAATGTTCTCACATTGACTTTCTTCTCCCTTTAAGATGCTGTGTTCTGACCATCCAGCTGCCTCACACTTCCTTTGGATCTGTTACTGAAGCAAACAAGATAGACTGTTGAAAAGACTAATATTATTTAGTGCATTATTGAATCTCAAAGACATTCATATTCAAGTTTTTCACTCTTATGATAAGCTTTGTCGAAAAGAAAAAAAGGATGGAAGTTATTGCATGTGAATTTATCAATGTTAGTTTACACTGTTTATTACAATATTTGTGAGTGGAACTTCTAAAAATTCACAGATGAGAACCTGAGTCTCTGAGTCTCTTTTAAAAAAACCTATCTCACACTAAAATTAGAATGCCAAAATTATGCTAGAGAATTTTTAGCACCTCTTCTTTTTTTTTTTTCCAGTGTCTAGTTATCTAAAGATAGAAATATGCACTATCTCCTACTTTGAGAAGGATCTAAGTATAGTACATTCCTAAATCTATAATCACACCTCTGTTAATGAAACACTTTGGAATGATTCATGTACGAGATGAAAAGATGTTGCCACAATCTATTTAGAAAATGCTGATTGTCCAGAAAAACGTAGGATGTGGTCTATAAGTTACATATACTCCAGATTATTTACAGCCTGGAGGCAAAGTTATCTTGAAAGAATGTGGATTATTTTCTAACAGGTAAAACACAGAGCAGCATCTTTTGTAAATCATATAACTGCCATATGTCACTCAATGTCACTGAAGTGCTGGGTGAGCACCTCATGGTAAACAGTATATAACGTGTAGGGTAGAAAAAACGCATGAATTACCAGTCTGAATGACATGAAATTCATGGAGCTGTTCTACCAGTACTACAATATCTTTGAAAACTTTGAAAATCCTAAAGAATAAATTCTTGAAGTAGATTCAAGATGAGAGGAGTGCATTCTACATAATTCATGATTTTGTAATGTGACAAGTTTATTTGTGATGAAGTATGAGTTTGGAACTGGATGATTGCTTATTATATCTGATTGCCTGTGCATGAAAAAAGAACTCAGTCTCACAAGGTACACCTGAGACTTCAATAATGGCTTTTTAAATTTTAGTGGTTGCCATACTGAGCCACTTAAGCCCAAAACTGTAACCTTGCAAATGTCAGGTGACCTGTGGTCTAATACAAGAGAAATACAAGGTCAATGACGGTGTCAGTTGCTGACACCAGCATGCACTAGGTACCTAACATTGATTTTTGTGCATTCTCCTCATAAAGCTCAGCTTTTTCAGTGCTGACAAGCTCGCTGCCCACCACCACAGCTCTCTCTGGATCCATGTCACAGACCTTGCAGGGTTGGTGGATGCTTGATCCAACTATTTGCACACCAAACATACAGACAACCTAAAACAGATGCAAACTTTAAATACAGCAAAAAAGAACAGCAGAAACTGCTGAAATTGCCTATATATTAAGTTTTTGTTAGAGTTTGATGGTGAAATATATTTTATCTGCTTGATAGGTAGATGCTTACCTGGATCTCCCTCAGGAAGAAGAGACACCCAATGCTGTCAAAGACCAGGGAGTTTCCAGGAGGCTTTCAGAGAGAATGCTAGGATATATCTCCAGGTTTTATGCCCAATTTTAACTCACTTATATCCATTAAAATAGGTTTGTGATTCATTAAAAGTGCATTAGTGAATTGCAATTACAAAAATTGTATTGAAATTTGACTTTAAGAGTAACTTGAATTAGTCTTTCTTATAGGGCTGCTAACTTGAAAGTTAGCAAAGCTTAGAATCGCTATCCAGTGGGAACTGACAATCATGTCTTTAAATAGAGAAAATCTCTTACATACATGATGCTTGGACTCTATAGTTTATGCTGTCCATCTTTCTGTAAAGTTACCCACACAGTCATCTTCCTCACCCAGAGCCTGTGAATTATTCTCCAAGCTGCTTTTAGACTGGTTTAACACTTAAGAGAAGCTATGATGCTTGAACATTTAAAGCATATTCTTATTCAATTACATTCAAATGAAAAAAACCTTTCTTTTTAATTATTATAGCAATACAAAATCAGGCTGGAGGCACTGGGATTTTTGTTTGGTGAAATGTGGTGGCCAACAGCTGGCCTGAAGGCCTCACAGTTATGATTAATCCCAATTTTATAACTGAAGCATAGCTGATTATGTACGTACCTTGATTATGTAACTTGACCAGTATGGACTGTGTGGGAGCAGGTAAAGCCACTGGGGACACTGGCAGGGTGGCTGGGTGGCAACTGCCTCAGCCAATTGGGATTGACCTTCAAATCTGCATAGGGAAAGAAGGACTCAATAAAAATCAGGTGTTGTTCATGAACCTTGGGATGTTATGTCGCATTCCTGCCTCCAACATCAAAGTAACAGTCAAAACGAAAGACCTGGGAAAATAATTTGTGAATGTGATTTAAAGAAAAATAAAATTTCTTCTGTTTAAGCAATTGTAACCTCTACATCAGGATCTGACATTCATTAACCAGCAGAAATTGCTATGTCTTAGATCTGCAGATCAGTATTAGCTTCTACTAAATGTTTCACTTGTTAGTTATTATAGGTCCGTCATCAACATGTAGCAATTGTGAAATGAAATGGTTGGGCTTTAGAAAGCCATTTCCAATAGGCATCCTCTGTGCACACATGTTCTTCTCACACTTACCAAATTGGATAGATCCCCTCTTTACCAAGTTTGTCTTAGTGAGAGGAGCTGGCTATGTCCTTTGTACTTGCTTGGAAGACGATATCATCACCTACCCCCTTGTATCAGTTAATAGAAACAAAGAATGGCTTAATTTCAGGCCAATTAGCATACTGTATTCAAATGAAGGAATGTGGCAGCTACACACAAGTTTAAGGGAAGAACAGCCAGTGAGTCTGTTCACAATCTCACATCTTTACAAAAGACTTTGCAAGCAGTTGCATGTTCCTTCTCTTTCTAAAAACATCTGAATCCAGGGAATCTGTATTTATACATAGAAACAGCAAAAATAGGAGCAATTTTATCATTTAAGCGTTGTCAAGATCTAAGTATAACTTTTTGTCCAATAGTATTTAAAAAAGCTACAGAGCTGGTTATTACCAGATGGGAAATATTCTTTCTAATTCCATGAAAATTTCCATGGATTAGTCTAAAGAGATCTAAAAGCAAATTTCCACTGGCCTAGGAAACTTGAAGTCTCTAGCTTCTTCAAGGCTAGCTCTAGCATAGGCCTATGGAGAGGAAACCTTCCCTAAAATGCCAAGTTATTAACTGTTATAAATCATTGTGCCTAGGTGTTCTGCTTTCCTCAAGATCTTCGACAGATGAGCACTGGTAAACCTTATTGCAGTGCTTCAAAACATTCTTTTTCCAGCTGTCTAACTGATCTTGTTCTGAAGATTATGCCCAGTAGCTGAGTTGGAGAACAGAAGGAAGTTTTTGAGCTTCAGTTGCTTAGTAAGCCAAACCTTTAATATAAAATGTGTCTGACACAGGTGAGCTGTATTATAGGGCTGATCTGTGTACAGCTGACTGTGAAGGATGTTGACTTTGCCATATATAAGTGACTTGTGCCAGAATTTTGGTGAGAAGCAGCTGCAAGCTGGTAGAATCATAGATGGCCACAGCTGTTTGATCGTGTGTTTCAGAGTCCCGGGTCTGTTTTCTGCCTCAGGAATGCTCAGTTTATCACACATGAGAGAAACATCTTTGTACTGCATTTCCCACAATCAACATAGCTCTTTACTATGGAAATTAAAGACAACCAATACATTGGCTGATCATTTAAAGAGCGGGATCAATAAGTTTAGTGACTGAGCTGCTTCCTTGTCTAAAGTAGAGATTAAATATGACATAGATACAACAAGGAGAATAACTTTTCAGGTTTTTTTTTTATTCTAGGAAAATATGCATATCAGAAAAATATCAGTTTCCTACTTTTTGACATATAGTCCAAGTTATAAGAGGAGTCTTTAATTGCCTGTTCTAATCCAAGGATTCAATCCCTTCAATTCATTAAAGAAACATCAGAGCAGGGACACAGAGAGCACTACATATAGAGGCTCCTTTTGAACTGATGAAGAGCAAATGAAGATGCTGAGCTGTTTTCACAAGAGATTTATGAACAGAACTTCTCTAATACCAAGCCTCAAAACTGAGAACACAGGCGTAACAAACAGCATGGATTTGCGTCTTTATGCTAAATTTATTCATTTCTTGGACCCAGGGCAGAGGGATCAGGCAATTCCTAAAAGGGACTGAGAAAAGTTAGCTGGAAGAGATTAAGTAATATTTTCTGGTTGCTTCTTCATTTTGTCTCAGAAAAGAGAGAGAGCTTAAGACAAAGGACAGTGGCTACCTGAGATTGTTTAAATTTACTATGCAATTTTTATTTAAAGAATGAAATGGAGGAAAAGGCCTGGATCCATTTTGGGGATTCGATTAATTTTTTTTTAAATCATATACATAGAAATTTAAAGACTTCTCAGAGAGCATGTTCTTCTGTCAAATTAGACATTGAGCATGTCACTGGTAACATGGTTTTCCTAGGCATCTTGTATCCCCAGAAAGGTTGCACTGGTAACACACTAGGACTTCAAGAAAAAAAATATAGAAATCCACCATACCACAGAGTTTTGTTCATTATCTGTTGCTTCCTGTGGCTACTGAGTCCTTGCAGACCATGGAAACTCTAAAAAGGAGATAATTCATGAATGCAATGGTCCTTGAATTCATCACTTTCATCAGAGTGAAGTGAATTCAAGGAAAATTCAAAAGCAGAGTGGCTTTTTCTTCTAGTCAGAATTTCGATCTACTCACTAATCTGATAGTTTGTAAACTTGTCTGGTCTAGAGATGTGCATCATTCATAAATGTATTGCTATTTTGGAATGCATTAATTTCCAAATGTGGTATTTCTACCTGTGTAATTATCTTATTGCCTCTAGTACTATTTGGTCAAATTATCAACTGTACCCTCTTGTCTTTGACCTTTGACAAGTCCAGCTGTTCAGTTCCAATCAGCACAGGCAAACAAGCTGCCTTCCAAGTCATGCAAAGCTTCTACCACGTACTCCTCCATCATCTTCTTTTTAATCCCAGTCACAGCTCAGTCAGCCTGAAGTTGGAAGGAAAGTTCTTAGTAGCCCCCTGGAGAAAAGCGTTACAGTATAGGTCTAGGACAATTGGTCTCTTGGTAGATAACTTTCTTTATTCTCTCTGATAAAACAGAGGAAACACTTCGGAATACCCAGCAGAGTTTAATGAGCTTGGCAAAATAAAGCCAAACTGTTCTTCAATGTGTGCTCACTTTCAAAAAATGTTACTATGTGTTTATACATTCCCCTATGTCTGCTACCATTGCAGATGAGATCCTGAGCTAGTGGGCCTTCAGTCTGACTGAGCAGACCTCTGGTGTGACTTTTATATCTACACAGAAAATTAAAACATTGATTAATCACGAAACACAAAAAAAAAAAAAAAGAACTCCACGGAAGTGATTTAAATCTTCCATATATTACAGACTCTTTCAAAATTTGTTGCACAAGAAGCTGGCACAAGAATAAATTCATGTGCAAATGAACTGAGGGCAATTTTTTTTTCCTTCAAAGTTATTCTAGGAATTAATCAGCACTACAGAAAACCAAGTGCAAGTAAAAATCGTGGTTTATTACTCAGTGGTAGATTAAAAAATGTGTCTTACTATAAGCTGTCTGTTTTCATGCTGCTCATTCCTTTGTCTCCCTGTGGTGTGAAGCCATCTGTTGTGTTCGCAGAACTACCTGGGAAAGGAGGACAGCATGTTCAGACGCTAATCTGAATGCTGAAACTTCTATTTTGCCAAATTTTTTTTGTCAGCTTAGTCCTAAGATTTTATCCACATGATGTCCCTAATAGCAATTGTGTTGGCTGTAGCACAGAGGGGATGTAGGAGGATTTTATCATGCAGAAGCAGAGCTGAGTCAGTGTGCTGGCTCTGGCTGGGGTAGAGTTGTGAAATGAGGAACAGCTGAGGCAAAAGTAGAATCATACCAGTGTTGAGCACAGACCTTTATTTTCAGCAAGAAGGCATTTCAGCAAAATATGTGCAGCCTATGGAATTTCAAGCATACCTCAGGCTCTGATGGTGAAATTGAGTTTATAATCTTCTGGTTTTTTACTTTCCTTATCTCAGATACCATTCTGGATAATAAAATGATTATTTTTTCAAGACACCAGCAGTCTTCTCTCACAATACATTCAATTCAAAAGCTTTGCTCATAGATCTGCTGTGATATGATACATCAGTGCTGGCAAAAGTATTAAAATGATGCCATCTGTTGTTGGATTGGATACAGACATCAATTCCTTCAACTGGGCAACCAATCTGAATTGTTCACAGCAAAAGTGAGCAGGCATCCTGAAAATTCACAGCCTGGATTGCCAATCATTGTGATCCAACAGGTACTCAAGTACCATTCAGTAACTTAAAAAATCGCATAAACACAAGTTAGACAAATAACTTCCACCCTTTAAAAAATTTCAATGGCAAAATTAAATGTGAGTTTGCATCTGGCAGCTGAAAATCAGCCTGAAGGCTTTATGATCGGTGAGAATAATACATGGCAATAATAATTATAAAATTATAAATAAAATAATTTAAAAATATATAAAATATATAAAATAATGAATAAAAACAACAAACTAGTTCACAATATTTTATTCCTACATGTCAAGTTATACCTTAATTTTCCATCTTTCTTTCCTGAAAATTCTTTAAAGAGGCCAATTCCTCTAGCAGTCAAGGTGAAAGCAGAAATACAATGACATAAGATCATTTTTTAAAGATTTAATAAAAAAGTTGTGATCCCAAAAAGACCATATTTAAACTCAATGACAACACCCTGTGTCTTCTGTACCATGTGAGTTCAAAATTATTGTGAGAGATAATGATGCATTACGTATAAAAATATTATTATAATAATCATTGTGATATTGACTATGATGTTTATTTTGCATTACATACAAATAATTTCAACTCTTTTAGCCCAAGAAACTAGACAACAGCCTGGAGTATTGACAGCTCTTCTAATTAGGACAAAGAATGTTGATGCCCTTCCTGCAACTCCATTGATTTTATTTAAAACTAGCCTGGAATCTTTTCTTTCCTGTATTAACTCCTACTTTCTGAACCCTGGAACAACTGAATAAGAATGTTTATTCCATGTTCACTATTTCCTGTTATGTCAGCTGCGCCTATGTACAGTCTTACTCTCTTAACCATTTTTTTAGGGTTACATTTGGGTCTTCATACATATAAACCTTCATCTTTACCTGAGGCTGTCAAGTTTCATATCATGAACATTAAATACATTTGGCTTCTTCCTCCCAGCCCCTCCTAACAACATTGGCATCTCTTCCCTCCCCTGGGGGATGCAAACCACATAACTGAAAATCCTGTGACACTGGTGCTGCAGCCAGTGATGGGCACCCCAGTGCAGCCCAAGTTCAGTGAGTCCCTGAAGGCAGATTCTCACTTTTACTTTTGGTTTAGCCATTGGAAAGTAGGTTACAGAGCACTGCTCACTAGGAAGAGAAGTGTATTTCACACAGAGGCTGCTGAACTGTGAATTGTGTGAGACCCTTGATTAGTGCAAGGAATAACTGGATTTTGTGTTTAGATCAAGGTGTGATCACCACACCTTGAGAATCATACTTGACTGATTCTTTCACTTTTAGCAGCAGAGAGAAAATTACTGAATAATTCCATTATTAGTGGGGTAGAGAAACTATGCTACAAAACCCCCCACTTTAATTTAACCTATGCAAATAACTTTGAAGTGAATATTGAATGCTTTTGCTTCCATTTGTGTCTCACTTAAATGAGATTGGAGTATAAGCAGCTGTTTCATACAATGGAAATAACTTATATCAGTTACTGGAAAATTTGTGGAAAACATTTCTAAATTAGCCTTTGCATTTAAATTTTTTAAGGAGAAACAAATGTTTGTCTGTTGGATGTGATGTCTTACAAAGGGAAGACATCATTCCAAGTGCCTGTTCAGAATAAGGCAATTGATGTTTGATCTTTTTGTAGCCTCCAGCCAGGATTAGAGTCTTCCAGCTCTGTGGAATATGCTGGGATGGGTTTTCCCACTGCTGAGGCTTTCCAGCTATACATGAAACCTCTGCACTTGAGAGCTCTTGCAATCTGAAAACTTCTATTTCAGTTAGAAATTTATTTTTATAATATTTTATTTATATTTTTTAAATTTTTTTTAAAAAATGTTAATTTGCTTTAGCAGAAAAGGCTGCAAAAGAGCTGTAAAATGGTTAATCACAACTGAGTAACTGATTGTCCAACTCATGATTGGTAAGCCACATTTGGCCCACAGTCTGCTCACATCCAACCTCATGTCAAGGGCACCTAAGTGCCTCAGAAACCTGAGAAAATGCTGCAGCTGGGGCTGCAGTGGCAGAGGTGATGCTGCTCAAGTGTCCTGTCCTTCAGGATAACAGCAGGAAAAACAGCAGCTGCTGGTTTTTTAAGAATACAACGAGAATGATCAGGGCTCCAGCCTTCAAGTGTGACCCCCTCCAGGGGATTGCATTCTGGATGAATACTCATAGTGGCTGCATCTTCACATCCCAAGTATCTTCCCCGGAACAAAGAAAGTTGGGATTCTGTAATTTTTCCCCAATTAACTTGATTTTAACTACATTCAGGCATCCCTGAAAACTCTAACATTAGGTTTTTATTTATATTCTTAAGATAAAAATTCTAGTCAATATCTGTCATTAAATTTAAATTCTGTCTGATGCATTTTTTAAATTTATGTACAGAAAAGGAAGGACTGCCTCCCTATCTGGAGCTGAAAAGACAGTCTTGCCTGTTACAGGATGTAATGCCAAAATACAAGGAGAATGGTCTGATTTCAATCAAATGACATTTTAATTATTTAGTCTGTTTAATCTATTATTGAAAAAGTCTCATAATGCAGCTCTAGAAAAGCTTCTTATACTGAACTGATTTTTTTTTTCTGGCATTGTATCAGAGGGTTCCAGTATTCTTAATTAATAATGGCTAGATTATCTCTCTATAATATTAACAATATATGAAGCTTCAATATTTCATTTCATCTTAGTAAAAATGGCCCACTAGAGCCAGTGAGTTGTTCAAAATGGATTAAGGTACAAAACCCAAATAATTAAACACTGATTTATTTTTAAAAGCAGATGATCTTTCTCAGATTTTTTCAGCACCTTCTACAATTAGAATATTAGTATGTTAAACCTAATTTAAAGCTTGATCTTCCCAAACACACTTTCAGGAGATAAAAAAAAATCAGTATTTACTGGTTGTGATTAAATTCTTTGAGGGTTTGGAGGTCTGTAACTCTGACAAGGTTATTGAAGAGGAAGGTGATAGTTTAAATTCAAGCAAGCATATCTTCTCATTCAGTCAAGGTCACTTATCAATCAAATGAATGCCATTTCATAAACACCCCTGAACAACTGTGTTCTATTATCTAAATGGGAAGGAGAGGTGTTAATGGGTGTCTAAGGGATGAAATCAATTTAGCTTGGAGGCACTCAGCTGTTAGAACAGTTGTGAACATGTCTGGCTGGTAATATATGCTGATGAGTATTAATATCACACGATGACTGAAATGCGACTAGCATGACATTTCTAAACCAATGAATGGTGATTACAGCTCTCTTTTCTTTATCCTCTTATTTGAGTAATTGCTTCTGGCTGTGTGGACTATTGGGTTTTCAACAGGCACAGCACTGAGTTTGAAGATTTGTACCCACAGGCACCTTCTTGTCACAGTGATCCTGTTGGAAGAGAAAAATAAAGAGCATTTGACCTGCTGTTTACTGGCAGCAGAGGATGCTGCCAGAGAAAGTAAGAAGGATCTGCACTAAGGAACTGGAAATACAAGTTTCTCATAGATACTCATGCCCACAACACATCCTTAATGTGTTGATGCTGACAAATGGAAGAGGAGTTTTCAAGTACTGAATAACAGAATATACTAAATAAACTTGTTTTCTCTTAGTGTTTTTTCCCCCCTCTAACATGATGCCAATACTATGGAAAAGCTTAGTGCCAGAAGGGAGACAACATTGATTAAAGTTACCAAAAAGCCCATGATAGAACAAAAGTTTTGTTGTCTCTGCAAATGAGTAACTTGTTTACTGTGCTATTTGAGTGAAAGAATGCAGAGAGATCAGGAAAAATCAGGGAAGTCCAGACTCTGCACCATACTTGTTGTCATGGAGTTACTTTACCTTTAAGAAAGTTTAAGTTGCTGGGATCTGCCTGGCGTCTTTTCTCCTGACCAATTATCGGTCATTGCTGAGAATTGACAGCTGTTTAGGCCATTGAAAAGTGAGATCAACTTGTGAACCCTACCTTAAAGTGTAAAACCAGAGCTCTCTTGGTTCTCTTTGTTTCCTGGCTGGGAAGGGTGGCAGAGCTCCAGGCTTCCCGCTCCCTGCCCAGGCCATGCGGCCGGGCGGGGACTGGGCTGGGCCCAGCGTCTCCCGGCCGGGGGATGCGGGCCCTGTGGAGGGGGTTTTCTCCGGGCTCCGGCCCGGCCGGGCCGAGCCGATCTCTGGCTCGGCTGCAGGTCTTTTGCTGTGGCTGGATTCACTGGAGACTGCTGAGTGAAGAAGGAGAGGGGCTCTGGGCCTGCAGCGGGCTGGGCGCGGCGCCTACACTCTCCAGAGCAGCCATGAGGAACTTTCCATCACAGACGGCTCCAGCTCCTGCACCGGCCGAGGCCACAGAACTACCTACAACAGCCTGGGCAAGATTTTAACTCTTTCATTTCCCAGATGAGACTTGTGGATTAATCTTTTTATCCAGACAGAGAAAAAGAGAGTGATCAACATGAAAAGAGACTTTATAAACTACCAGTGACAGGAAAGAAAAGAAAAGGTAGAGAATTAAGAAGATGCTTTAATTAAGCTGAAATATCTTTCTGTTAAAACTATGGAAATGGACAATAAGGTCTTGAAAACACTCCTTTAATTCATGACAGTATATAGGGAGGAATAGAGTGTTCAAAGTGTAAATTTTGAGTAAAAAGTAGAGTAATTATGGCACAGTGAAGTGCTGGAAGATTTGAAGCCTTGAGAGGCAATGAGAAAACTGTTTTCTGGTGAAGCTCACGGAAACAGATGAAGAAGACTTTTTTTGCCTTTGAATAACTTATCCTTAAAAATGCCATCCCTAGACTCATGGCCCATACACACTTAAGAGTGATGTGAAAATGGGAGGAGTGGGCTCTAATAACAGCAGCTCTGGGCAGCTAACATTAGAGCAATGGAAAACTATAACAAAAATAGTTTTTCTTGTGAGAAACTCCATAAATTAACAGGAAGAAACTTCTGTTTCTCTATAAAGACTGGTGAAAAGACTGTAGCAAGAATTGGGACTGTTTTAACCATCAAAGTTCCAAAGGTTTTGTCTCTTTTGTCATGTGAACAAGGGAATAGTGGGTAGACAGGGGATGAAAAGGTTTTTCTGGAAGTTTATTCTGGTGTTCTTATTGTAGTTTGTCAATAAACTTTCTTTTTTTTTCCCTTTTAAGTTTTATGCCTATTTTGCTCTTGTTCTAATCCATATCTCACAGCAAGAAATAAGTAATTTTCTTAGTTATTGGTTTAAAACCACGACACTTGTATAACACAAACACTCCAGTAAAGGAGTAATTTTGCAACTTGGGCTGCCTGTCTTAGAAAAAGAATCTATTACATAAAACCTATTCAGAAGAAGAAATTATTAAACCCATTCCCAGAAAACTCCCCACTTTGATTTAAGAATACTCAGCAATTTCTGAGGGAATAGGCAACAAAACAAATCCCAACTTGGGGGAAGAGTGGAAAGAAGGAAAATATAAAGGAGTTATCAACACTGGAAAAGGTCTTCATTATAATAAAATAAAAAAAAAAGGGTACAGGAAATCTTGGAAGCAGAAGACAGAATTTCAATATCCTAAAAAGAAAAACAGATCCTTGGAGAAGGTAGGTTTTCAGATATCTTTATCCCAGCTTGATAATGCAAGTGTTTTAATTCCGGGTCATAGAGTAACAAATTGTAGAAGAACATCACAAATAATTCCATTTTTATACATACATTCCTTATATGAGAAAATAACAAAGTATCCCTAATTTGTGTGCAAGGGGAAACAACTTCCAAAATCTAAATTTCATAAAATTGTTTTTAAGCTTTGTATTAAACTGAACTGTGTCATATAGCTTAATTTAAAATGGACTAATTATTAATATTATATTTGATTATTAAAAAAAAAAGGACAAATTGAAACAATTCAAATATTCAGTATCTGTTATACTGTCTTGAATATTGTGTCAGCCTGTGCCAGTCAAGATGGAAAACATGCTGTGAGGCCTATGAAATCTAATTGTTAAGTGTGATAAATGTAACATTGGATAAAAATTCGTGAAAGAGAATAAAGAATTATATGTTATATTTGTAATACTGTAAAGATGCAAAATGTAAAATAATCCAGAGATACCTTCCCTGGGCAGTAACGACCGGCAGCAAAGCTTATCAACACAAAATAAAAAGCAGGACACAAGCAATCAAACCAGACAATGAGAGTGGCTCCATCGAGATATCCATCTCCTCCGCACCCAAACTGGCCACTCCATTCCGGGAAATGCAATCGGAGCACACTCAGAGCCTCTCACATGTGAAAGGACTCTGCTCCATCGACCATTGACTCAGCTCAATGAATCTGGGAAGTCTATTCAAACTCTTTTGTTAGACGGTGCTTACTCCGGATTTTGCCCCAGGATACGAAAACCCCTATAAGAACCCCGGACTCCAGTGCCTACTTCGTGGATTTGGGTAAATCTGTACCTCTGGGTATGGACGTCTCCCTGTCCACCCAGCGCTGCGCTGATTTATTTTATTGTGTTTTTTTTTTTCTCTCGTTGTTTGTGATTGAAATTGTTTTATAATAAATCGCTTTTTATATTAACCCTATTTTGCCATTGCATTTATAACATTAAGCATCAGTTCCAAACTTGTTCCCCCCATCACAGAGGAATGAGAGAAAGAACTATTTCTGTGATGCTGGAATGCCAGCAGGGAACATTTAGGACAATATGATGCATCACATCACCTTGGATGAAATACACCTTTTCTCTTGTCTATTTGTCATACCAGGAAGAAAAGATAATTTGGAGAGAAAAAATGACATGGGACATAAACAAAAAGAAAAAAACCTTTCAGCTTATGTGTGCAAGAAAACAAGATCTCTGTTAATTGCTAGGAATCAGTCTTTAAACTGTAAAGAACACAGAAATAATTGCAATTGTGTTCACATGAAAAAAATCTCCCCTTCTATATTTTTAATTTTTTTTTCTCAGATTAGTTTCCACATGCATTCATTCCATTGCAAAGAAAGTAAAATTCTTTGCATCTCAGATGTTTTTAAATCCCTCCAACAACTTTCTATGTATATTAAAAAGATACACTGACAAGCTTATTACCGGTATAAAACCATGGGCTAACCAAGACTACAGCATGTGGATTTAATTTCTAAATAATTATGGCTACTGTCTATTTTTGCTTGATGTAATCCAGATGACATAAATATTGCAAATTATTTTAAACACTAAGCTGAACTTAAGATACAGATTTAAGGCAATAATGTAGGTAATTCAGTTCTAATTCTTATGCCAAAAAAAGTAATTATTCCTTTACTATAATTGTTTTTACAGTAAAACTGTAGGTAGAGCTTGTGAAAGAAATAGAAAACAGAACATAGAAGCAGCTTTTAAATCCCCCTACCTCCCCACCCACAAAAGAAAAATAGGGAAAAAAATAAAGATTAAAAAAATTTTTGAAAAGAGGATTCATTGCTGAAAAAACAGCTGAATAGTCTTGTACCAGTATGGTAACTGTCAATCTTATAATTGAGGCATTAGAAGATTTAAAAATTAACATTCTCAAAGATAATTAAGTAGATTGTAAGAAGAGATAGAAATAAAACTCCCTTGGTTTAGAATTAATCTATCTTCAAAATAGAATTTAGGTTCATGCAGAAGATCAAGGTTATACTATTATTGATGTTCCAAATAATTTTGAAAATATGGATTGTGCTCTAGTATTTCTACTATTCATTATATTTCTATAATTTTACATTTCTACTATTCAATATATTCTACTATTTCAACATGAAGACTTTGAAAGTAATTTGTCACAATTTGATTCAGAAGTAGAACTGTACAAGTCTTTCTTTGAACCACTTCAGCTGTGTTCTAACTCACTCATGCATTGTAAAACATAACATTGTCCAGAGCAGCATTATTGAGTTAAAACAAAAATATTTATTTTTATATATATCTTGTTGCTGATCTGATTATATATATAATATAATATATATAATATAATATAATATAATATAATATAATATAATATAATATAATATAATATAATATAATAATATATAATAATATATAATAATATATAATAGTATATATAATATATATATGATTATACATATAAGTTGCTGATCTGATAAAAATTAGAAGAAACAAATTTAGTGATGTTACAGACCTAAGAGGTTTTCACCTTCTTATTTTGAAAACATTTTATTTTTTGTTTGTTTTCTCTATTTCTGTTTTCAAAGCTATAACTGCTAATCAATAAAGCAATATAATGTAGTCTGTAATGTTACATTTTTCTACGTATTGAAAATTATGCAGATATTAAAACATTTTTTAAAAAAGGCTTTTTAAAAGGATTGTCTGATTTGGGTTTTTTGAAGCAAACGAAAATGCTAAACCCTTTAACCAGAATAAACACATGCTCTTTAAGAAGGACTTGCAATGATGCATTCTTTTAAAATGTCATTGTTTAGCCTTTTTGTAGTATTTGGAACAATATGTATTTTTAAGAATACAAAATAATGGGGATGTCTTGGAGAAAAAGATGCATGAGAGCAAGTGGGTACCTTTTAGGACCTGAGAGAAGGGAAACATTCACTGCTCTTTTGCAACCCCTCTGTATCTTCACCAAGGAGACCAGCATGAACATAGGGCAGTTCCTTTTTCTCTTGAGAAAACCTCAGGGGTGCAGCAGCCATACCTATGAACACTTTGTGAGTGAACAACAGCCTGGGGAAGACACATCATCCTGGGACAGCTGTATTTCCTGGTGCACCCAAGTTTTGCCTTTAAAACTTTCAGTAGCTGTTCTGTGAAGGAAGTTCAAGATGGAGAGAGCTTAACCTGCCCTATGTCATTCATGGCTTTACTTGGGAACATGGGTCATCTCAACCACAGCAAATGCCCTGGTTTATGAAAAAGCTGTGCCCAAACCCAGGTTTTTGTGTACTTGTTCAGTGCCCTCTCATGGGAACCAAAGAGCTTTGTTCTTGCAGTAAAGATGAGCAGGGAATCATGTGCTTTTCCTCTAAGCATCCACAGCAGACAGGAGTGGATGCCCTCCTAACTCGATTGATGCTTCCCCTTCATGGTTCTACTGAATGGAGTTCTGTGGCATTACTGGCCCAAGGTCCATATCTTATCCTATCTTATGGCACATGAGAAATATTTCTTTGAATTCATGTGTGCTAGCCTGTTTTTTCAATAAAACTGCTAACAGATAGCCCCATCTGAAATGGAGGTGTGTATGATAGTAATGATGTAGGCTGAGAAAGAAAAAATAACAACCTAGGAAACATTTTATCTCCAAACTTGGTTCTCTAAAATTAAACAAATTGGACTCTGCACTTACTTTGCCAGAAGACTTTAAAAGAAAGGTTTATTCAAAAGAAAAGCTATCTACCTTGTCCTACAAAAATAACAATTTTTTTTTTTACTACTGTTTAGCACCATCTCTGCCCGTGATGTTGACTGGAGTCTCACTAACCTAATTTCTGCAATATCTGCTGGGAGGTTAATGCAATGAAACATGAACAAATCTTAATAGTTAAAGAGGTCAGATCAGTTCTAATTTCAGAGGTTCTTCTTCCATTTTCTTGACAGAATGATATTGCACAGAAGAGTTTTTCCACAAAAGTCTTATATACAGTACCTCTGATGCCTGTTGATTTTTGCCTTTTTTCTTTTATACATTCTTTGTATTCTTTACACATATATTCATCGCTCTGTAGCCTATTACTGCATTTGTAGCTAGTTTTTGCAGTATTTCTCCCTGCCTTGATGGTCAGAAAGACAAAACATATTCCAAAGTACCTATCCTATCTTGATTCTCCTTAGAAACCAAGGTCGAAGAACAGTTCTTCAAGACACATTTTCATCAGCAAGTTCAGTTTCCATCTGAGGGGGAAGGACTTAGAAGGGGCTTGGCCTGGAGGGGGAATTGGGTCATCACTTGAGATCCTAATTGATGGTTTTTGTCAAGTATACTTATTTCCTAAACATATAAAATCTGTTTTCAACCTGTGTGGGTGGACTTTTGTAGACATTTTCCATATCTGCTCCTGGAGTCCTCCAATAAAGACCAGCCTTTATATTAGCTCATATAGCAGTATTATCTCAAAAGAATGTTTTTATTTCTAAGTTCTTTAAGGCATAAGGAATATCCACAAAAATGAACACAGGGAAGAAACAAAAACACAGAAATTAAAGTAGTGGCATGCTAGTTGGATTTACTAACATTCACTGTAACACAGAAGATGCTAGCTGGATACCTGGGATGAATCAAAGAAAACATCCTTTTATATTCCTGTCACCTCAAAAAAGAGTTGGCATAGGATCAAGAGACAATTTAAGACTGTATTGTGCAGAAGATGCAAGAGACAATTTAAGACTGTATTGTGCAGAAGAGATAATATATATAAATGTGCTTTTCACTTGCACCTCAGCACTTATTAGAGCCAAGCAAGGTTATAATTTCATAGACGAGTCACTGAAATTCTTCTTTATGTATTCTTTTCAGCTTTGTGATGAGAGGTTTGCTTTCCATGTCTTATGAAAAATTACCAGAGCAAAATAGTTTCGTAAATTGATCCTTGTTCTTGCCTTTGTGTTTGTCCAAGTATAAATGCAGTAGGAGGCTAGCAATCACTGAGCTGAACCACAACACTGCAAAATTCTCTAAGACCTGCTGGATACAGACATCTGGATGTTACAATGTTTACTGTGACTAAAAGTCATCACATAAAAGAGAAGAACACTGTCTCTGTTTTGGCCATAATGAGAATATAATTTTGTCCAAGTAGTTTATGCTGAGGAATACAACTTCAGTAAATTTTCTACGTATGCAGGAGAAAAGACCATTAAAAAAAGAAATTAAGAAAGAAAGAAATTTAAACTTTCCATAGGTCTTAAGCTGGTGTCTCCGAAGGCTTCCAAGTCTGCAAGTAGATAAAAACTGACCTGTTGTGCTGTGCCCTAAAGCAATGCTGGAACTGTGTCTAATTAACCTCCTGATAAACCTGAAATGTCAGGAAGGAGTAGACTTCAAGACTATGGGTAGTACTAGTTTTTCTAGAATTCATGCCAATTGCTCTGAAAATTGACTAGACAGTAATGAATTGTTACATTTAGAAATAGATATAGTTAGAGAATACAATTTAAAAATTACATAATGCATTATGTATTATGTATAAAGATAATGCCAGGAGGGAATGTTATTGTTTATATTGTCAACCTAGTAGGTTGGGCAGAACCTAATGCATGAAATTACTTTTCTGCTCTTCAATTTCATGAGTGAGGTTCATTTGTACATACTTGCTGTTTCGTAGTGCAGAGCTTTCTCCTCTTGTACATGCCTGAAAAATTTTAGTTCATATGAATGTGGTAAAGGGAAGAGATTGCATGAAATAATTTTAATCTGAATGTTCTATTTATTTGATATAATTTTTATCTTCAGAGTTAGATCTGGATCTTATGCAAAAACATTAATTAACATTTTACCAGGTAGCTTAGTAAAACTAGATGAGAGGCAAAAGTAAAGGTTAGAAATTAAAATGCCCTCTATGAATATCTGCCTAATATAATATATTAGTTGTCACATATTGATCTTGCATGTGTGCATCAGAAAATAGAGAATATTAATTTCAATATTTTAATTACTCGTGGTCAAATTTACTTTCCCATATGCAAGAAAATTGATTTTTTCATTAAAATCAGATTGTTTTTTTACTCAAATCCAGGAACTCAATGAACAGAGGCATATATATAGTTCCCACGTTTGTCTTTTATTATTGATGAATTATCTTGCTCATATTCAAACAATTTGTTTTGGGAGGTTCAAGTTTAATGCAAACTCACCCTCTCCTAAAAGAGGATCCTATATGGACTAAAAAATCTGGCTACTTCCCCTGCCACCCCCCCACTAATCTCAAAAACCCGAACTCCTTGCTGTATTTTTATCAGGATTTTCCTCCAACTTAAAGTACTCTAGCTTCCCTTTATCTTCTGTACCTTCCCAAAACTAACTACTGCAGAAATGAAGCGGTCCAGTGGTTGACATTATGCATGAGGAGAAAGTGCCTGATCTAAATAACCCATAGAATTATGCATGACTTTTTGGGAACTGAAAATAACTCTTCAGGGTCTTCCAGAATGTGGAGAGAACCCACCGCTACCTTCAAGCCTCCACATAATGGATGAGGATACAGATTTAGGTTGAGAGAAATCTCTACTGACTGTGAAAACAGAAGATTATGGGCTTTGCTTCCCAACTATTCTACTGTATCTATAACCAGTGATGAAAAATAACAGAGTTGGCTCTGAATGGTGCCAGTTTGGTCTGTCTTAGCAATAAGAGAACAGGAAAATATTGTTCCTGAGATATCTGCCTAATTCTGGTTCCTGGAGGCTTCAGTGGTTTGAGACTAGACTGACAGTGCCCTCAGAGTCCTGTGTTCATGTTTATCACATTCACCAGCTTTAGTGCACTGACATTGATGTAAGTCTGATTGTTATCAGTTCAACTTCAGTTGGGATGCAATATTCAAGTATCATGCTTATGAGAAAAAGCAGTAGGAATGAGCTATTACAAATCCATATCTCCTCAAAGCAGAGCACTGTGGTTTAACAAGTTTTCAAAACCTCACTAAAAATAGCAACTCTTTGCCACATTTCACAGGATTTGGTTCATTTCATGGGTTTATTTCCACACATTCTTTTATTTCCTCACCCCTCAAAAAACAACATTAAAAAATTAAATTAAAAAAAGTCTTTGAAATCTGAATTACTTTTCAGTCCTAAACCCTGAGTTTTCCACTTAGAAAATCTGCAGTATCATTGCACTGAGCATGAATGACACAAAAAGGGGAGTAAGGCACTCAGAATATCTAAGTTTATTCTGCAATGTAATAGCAAGAGCTAATCATGTCCGAGGACAGGAGTCACCAGGGGAATACAGGTGATTTCAGACAGCAAGTGGTATCTGGCATCCATGGCAGTTTGTGATAACACACCATGTATCTTCAGTAGCATGCCCTTGTATTAAACACTAAAGACAATGACAATGGCTGCAGTAAGTGACCCTTGACACTTCTGACAGGGTACCAAAACAGGAAAATAGAACTTGGTGGGATGAGTACACAAGTGGAAACACACAGTGCCAGCACTGGCAGGTTGGTGAAGTTTCCTTTTGTTTTGTTGTGTGTTTATGCTCCGCCTTTGAAATATGAACTCATGTCTTACATCTAGAGGAGGCATTTGCCTCCACCCTCCAAAAACTTCCACATTGAAGGTAATTTTGAAACAACCCCCACCCCCTGGGTCATAACCAAAAGGAGTAAGAAAGAAAACTGGTGTTTAGGCCTGACCTAAGAGCACAGAAATGACCTTCCTTCCGTTGCAGATAAGCAGTGTGCAGTCATGCCTTGCTGCCTTCAACTGCCTCCCACTGGGGGTGCGCTTAAAAGCATCCTGTGCTCAAAATAAGCTTCCCCGAGGAACAGACTGACAAAAGGGGTTGCTAAAAACAGGAAGAAAAGTGAAAAGCAAGAAAACAAAGCTCTAACATCTGCTTTAGCTTCTGGAATCATTTATTGAACACGTCAATCCCAAAGTAGGAGTAGCAAAGGAGCTCCCCAGTGTGATGAAGTTGTGCAGAGAGGAACGGGAATCCCTGGTGACTACAGAAAACACTGACACTAGTCCTCTGGTGAAACAAGAGTACTGATCTGCTTCATAGTTTCAGCAGAGCCTCTGTATGCAAGGGATCCCCATATACTCCAGTCATCCCCCATATACTTTTCCTCTTATTCTTGCGAGAAAGAGACACAATCTGGCTTAAGATCCCTTTTTATTGCTTGCATAGAGGATAGTGCTTCAGCAGATAAGGGAAGCCAGTCAACATACTCAGGAAACTGTTGTGCCAGCCATGCTGTTAAGCATAGGGACTGCTGGATTTTAATTTCATTTTTTTCTCTTTTCACCTTAAAGAATGTCAACTCAAAAAGACAGTGGATCTGTCTGAAAAAAACAAAAAACAAACAAACCAAAAAAACCCAAAACAAACTACCTATAAACAACAACCAAACCGCACAACTCTCTACCAAACAGTAACTGTAACTTCATTCATGACAGTTTTCTTCCACATGTAACTTCATGAAGAGAAACTAACACAGTTGTGGATGGAAACATGTTGCAAGACCTTGCATGTTTACACTAGATTATCTCCTTGGTTGTAGGCAAAGGCTGTAACATGTTAGCTGTCAGGGGGTTTTGCTAGAGGATCGTGGTTTTCTGCGCATTTTTCTTCTTGTGTATTCTGCTTATGCGACCTTCTTGGGACACATCTGCATTTTAAATACCGTACGACAGATAAAGTTTGAAAATAATAGTCCAAAACATTTTTTTATGAAGCAACATTCACAGGTCACTTTCTGAAAATCATTCCCTTATCACTTCACTTTAAAATGTTGAGCTGTTTACTCCTCCACATCAGTGCAAGCACTTTTCACACAGTCCCCTGTCTCTGCTCTGCGTGGTTCTAAGTCATTGATTTGCATAATGACAGTGATATTATTTCCCTGCTAAAAGGAAAATGTGTATCTCACTAAACTGATCACTATAATCTCCCTGAATCTGACTGACTCCAAGCACAATTTTGAAACCTTTCGTTTACTTGTCTAGTCATGCATTCTCTGTTCCAGCTTTCTAGAATTTAAGGGTAAGAAATTATTTGCATGAAAATAAAGTGATGGTTGAAAAGTTGAAACATTTAGAGTTTTGATGAGAAAACTGACAGAAGAATTAAGATTGAAAGCAATTTCTTTTATTATACATTTCATCCTGCCTTTTTATCTAAATGCCTTCCTTCCAAATTCTGGTTTTATGAAGGAATACTGGTTTTCTCTGCCTAGTTATTTTGTTTACCACAGTTCTTTGTGTAAGAAGAACACTAGACTTTGTTTAAAATAATAATTCTCCCTGATAAACTATAACTCACTTTTCTTATCAGATTTTATTCTGCCTTTTCCGTCTTATTAACACTAGTATAAATTAGCCTTTTTTTTTTTTTCTTTTTTTTTTTTTTTCCAAAATAGAACACTTAGTTCAATATTAAAATCAGGGCCTAAACGCATAGAATTGAGATTATTTTGCTTATTATAAGACCCAATACAGTGATTTAAGACAGAAAACTAAGAAGCTGTAGGGCAAGATTATTAGAATAAGCAAGGGAAAAGTCTAGTAGATAATGCTGACAGAATAACCAATGGTTATAAGATACTCAAAGGTATATCTGGGTTATAAATTACTGAAAGTATTCTGAAATAGCTTTTCAGTAGGAATAGCAAGGGTTTACTTATATAAGTGATGGTATAGCATTCTTCTCTAAAATAGTTCAGCACTGAATATGATGAAATGATGTGAACATTGGGTGTCTAAAGCCCAAACACAAAATAACTGACAGAATAAAAAAATAAAAAAGACAGAGTAAAGGGACTACTGAAAGACTTACCTGTATTTGCTAGATTTTTGAGACAATTTTCTCTCATTCACTAGCAGATAGTTGTCAAGCACAGAACACCAAACTAAGTTTATATATCTCTTCTGATGTGCAGAAAGAGAAGCCTATCTGAATAAAATTCATTTAACCATGCAGCATAGGGCGTTCATGGAAGCAGAAAGAAAATACAGCCTTGTTAGCAGTACAGAAAAAGGGATTACATTTTTTTCATGCATAGAAATTAATGTACTGATACAAGGACTTGATATGAAAATAAGTGTAATTCATGCATTTTGTAATGATTTAGAAGATGATGTTAATTGAACAATAATTAACTTTGCCAATGAGAAAAAGAGAGCAGCAAATACAAAATGTTTGGTGCACACATAGTCTTACTTTTCACATCTTGTTCTGAGATATGTGCTAGATAAAGGTTAAGCACTAGCAACCTTGTAATGATCATTATTTTTTCCCTGTAATCTATATTTTTTCTCTACAGAAAAATCAATATAAACTATGCCAAAGGAAAGGCTGTGTTGGACAGATTTCACAAGCGTGATTTTTGATTCAATACTCTGGGATTAAAATATTTTGAAGTTATTTTCTACACTTGTGACTTCATATAATTTAAATATTTCAAATCCCAGTACATTCCACTATCTCAAACCCATGATACTTCTCTACTTCTCTTTTTATCCTATTTATATTAAGAAAAAAAAAAAAAAGAAAAAAGAAAAGGTATGAACACCTATCAAAGCAGTTTTTTTCTAGACAAAAACTAAGATCTAAACAAAGACTAAAGTAGAGAATGGGCACTCATTTTTGCTTAGATGTTATTGCTGAATAATTTTTCATTCTGAGTTTAAAAAATGAGGAATATAATCTAGTTTCCTTCCTTTCTCCTTGGGAGAGTTGCATGCAGGAACAGCTTCAAAACGAAGTTTGGAAGTGATTTAATTGAAAATCAAAACAAAGCACAGTGAGAGAAAATATTCTGGTTTAGCTACATAAAAAATACATATTTGACAGGGCTTCCTGCCTACTGCTTTAAAGTTAAGCTTTAAAAAGGAAAACTGAGCCAATAAATGTATTTGAACAATGTTTGTTAAATCTACATGGACAACCATCTTGTGAGTCTACATTTGGAGGAAGAATGAAAATAAATCTTGTGAAAATAATTGTGTCAATTCTGAAACTGACTGAAAATTAAATGCACTGAAATTATTTCACACTACTGAAATACTTTCACACTACTGAAGGAGGCTGGAGTCTCCTTCTTTGATAAAGATACAACTGTCGTGTCCAACAACAGAAAAGAGTCTCTGCTCAGAACACACCTGTTTTTCCCCTCCATATAACTCTACATACATAGCCTAACTCAGCCTAACTGAACCCAGCTTTCTAAAATCATTCTGATATTATAGAAGTTGTGTATTCAAGGTAATTCTTACTAGAGCTCATCATAGCTTAATGAGAAATTCTGGGCCTTCCTCACTTATTTGAACTCAAGTAAGTTTCTCAAATGGTCCCTTAAATTAATTTTTACTGCCTTGCTTTAAGACTTATTATTGGAATATGCTGTGAAAACAGAATAAACTTCAAACCAAAACAGTATCAGAAAAAGCAAAAGCTCTTTAATTTTCAATGTTTCTTGTTTCAATGGAAACTTAAGTACAGAATGGTACATAAGCAACCCAAGTATAAGATGAAAACTACTGGATAGAGAAAAATCAATTGTTTCACCTCTTCAAGGGAACACCCCTTAGGGGATAGGATGAGAGCAGAATGTAAATAGTTTATTACTTGATGCTTTGTTTAATGCAAAAGAACACTGATGCCGACCAATGCAGCGAAGAGTGACAAACAGCTTATAGGAGCTCAGCAGTCCCCCCACTTGGAGCCATTAACCAACAGAATTATTGATGTGGAGAAACAGAGGTCACTGCATAATCTGCTGTTCACTAAATGCAGGGTAGAGTGAGTAAAACAAGACAGGATTTTTCATTTCTGGAAAAGAAACAAAACCATGTTAAGTACTGAATTAGAAGTAAATGAAGAAAAACTGGTAGTATCTACTGTCAACTGAATGATGGAAAGAGGGACCCTTTAACAAAGGAAGCAGTTTTGTGGCATAACATGGGTAAATTTTAGAAATATTTCTTAAAGTACTAACAAGTTAAGACAGGGAATGCTTGTCTCAGCTGCTTTGCTCGAGTGAGTAAAGGAGTCTGGAGTACATCTGTCATATTAGCTATACAATACTTTAGCCATCAATGAGAATTTGTTAACAAACACTGTGCAGTCTTTGTAAAAGGCACATACTACCTTTACACACAGTGCCTGTACAGGGAATTTGGATTCCTTCACTCTGGTGCATTTTGGGGCAGGGTTTCACTGTGGTGTAGCAGCAGCACCTGTTGCTGCTGGCAGCTCTTGCTGAGCTCCACTGCCTTGCGCCTTGTGGAGCTGTACTTCCACTTCAGGACATCAGCATGCAGGTGACCTCTAAGAGAAATGACATGGCACAATATTTAGATTATATCTTCCATGTTTAATCTTAGTAAATCACTCTTGTATTGCTTCAGCCATTTGATACCCACAGAATTATGCACACGTGGGGGACATTTATTTTTAAACTGTATTATGCTGGTTCTGGTTATGCAGTACTTACTGCACCTTTCCCTATTAAAATCTTCCATATTAAGTGAAGTATAAAATGCCATTACAATTGCTTGAATACAAGCATTTGCCTTCTTTCAGAAGGGTAATGACTGTGTGAACAGCAGAAGCTCCTTTTGTGTTCATATAAAATGCTATCCTTCCCTTTCTGGAAGGAGGAAAAAGGACAAAATTCTTTGTCCCCATAGATCAATGGTTGTATGGCTTTCTTTTTGAAAACTTGAGGTTGCTGGGTTCCATAATGCTATTGGTAGTATTCTTCTAAGATAAATGCTATTGCAATAAATTTCCATACAAGAAATTGGCTCAGATAAAAAATGTACCTTGATCCTGCAATTCAAAGTGCCTTCCTCTGATATATTTTTTTTTCCCAGCATCACTTAAAGATGGTCTTACTCAATAGACAAACTCACTTAGATTTGTATTATAATCTCCAGTATGGTTATCACCAGGGAATAAAGATCAATATTATTATGAACTGGAACTTGCACTTTTTATGTTCTCTCACATTTTTCCAACAGCAAATGGCTCATCCAAATGTCTCAGACAATGCAATACGGCTTTAACCTTGAGCTCACCATATCTGGGGCAGTTGCTCTCATTGGATTTTCAGTAAGTACAGAATCTGTATTTATGTGTAAATTTACAAGTGCAAATTGTTGTCTCTCTAAAATGACAAGCTGCATTTGTTCAAGATGAATCTGCTAGATTTCAGGCAACAAACACCCAGAAAAGAAGTACATTTTTCAGTTAATTACTAACAAATTTTTATTCAGTTCAGCAAGGTCGGGATTCAATTCCAGACACAAGTATATGATCTTTCATAAAGTTCAAAGCTGCCCATTTAAACTCCTGGTTCTTCCTAAGTATTCCTATGCAGACATTAACAAAGGTGTCTGAGTTTCAAATTATAAAAAGGCTTTTTCCTTTTAAACATCAAAGTCTCTTGTTTTGCATGTGGTAACACCTATGAGATATATGCAGAAATGCAGAGCTGAAGCTAAAAATTAGTGGTTGCTTTTAGGGGGAATGATCATAACTCAATTTTATATATTCCTTACATTAAAAATGCAGTGCCAGCATGCAAACCCCAAGTTTGAATCCTCTAAAAAGACAACTAAGCTTAAAGCAATGATTATTCTAATGATTTGAAACACTTTTAAACTAAAAAAGTAGAAGTAAAAAATGAAAAGTGCTGTGCTAGTTTAGGCTGACATAATTTTCCTCACACTAGCTAGTGTGGGCCTGTGTTCTGGGTTTTTGCTGGACAGTGCTGATAACACAGGGACATTTTTGTTATTGCTGGGTGGGGCTTGCACTGAGCCAAGCCCTTTTCTGCTTCTCACCCCACCAATGAGAAGGCTGGGGCTGCACAAGGATTTGGGAGGGGACACAGCCAGGACAGCTGACCACAACTAACCTAAGGGATATTCTAGGCCGTGTCACTTCATGCTCTGCATGTAAAGCTGGGGGAGAGAAAGGAAAGTGAGAATGTTCAGAATGATGGTGTTTGTCTTCTCAAGTCACTGCTGTGATGCAGCTCTGCTCCTTTGGGCATGGCTGAACACCTGCCCAGCCATGGGAAGGTTGAATGCATTCCCTGTTTTGCTCTGCTTCTGTTTACAGCTTTTGCTCTCCCTATTACAATCTCTGTATCTCAACCCATGGCTTGTCTCCCTTTTAGTCTTCCAATTCTCTCTTCCCATCCCACTTCATTGCTGGCTGTGGTTAAACCACAACAGTCCTACTGAAATCTAGAAATTCTCTTGAAAGATACTTTACTCAATACCAAAACCCGTTATTCTCTGAAGAGATGTCAGCACTCATTTAAGGCAGAGGTGGTGATAAAGCATTTTTCATGGGGAATGTGCTTTTAAATAAAGTATGGAAGCTAAATGTCAGTGAATATACACTTAAAATGCAAGCACAGGTTAGATCTGGAAAATTAAAAGCAAATCAATGGCCACTGCAAATAAGGAAACAATATAGGTCTCCTTAAGTCCTATTTTTAAATAATAAAAAAAAAAGCTTGCCATTTAATTATGTGAATGTTTGACTTCCATGGCTCAACTGGAGGAAATATCAGTGTAGCTCACTGCACACTGCCTGCTAATGATAGAAAATACATTTTTATTCAGTACCTAGCTTCTCTGCCACTACAGGGCACAAATGTTCCCTTGACCTTAAGCACTGGCTGCACAGGAGACAGTATCCCCTGCAGGTGCCAGGGGATATCACACCCACAACTTTCAGAGGGAATTTCACAGAGCTGGGGATTTTCCTGTAACTTTGTAACATTTTGATGACTTATCTCTGAATTTCTCAGCACAATGGAAGGACCCTATGAAATGAAACTGTTGGGTCAAGTATTGTACTATACATGCATCATATGCCTGAAGCAGCATGACCACATCAATGACAGCATTGCTTTGATAACAGATACTTGAAATGCGGACAGAGAAACTGCAAATGGCAGTCTAGAAAATGTATGAATTTCTGCTTTGTATTTGGAACTCTTGGAGGATATATCTGTAATGAAAGGATAGCTGTGAAGAATGATATTATAGACAGATGGATCCATCCTATATGCTTTTTAATTAAAAAAAAAACAAGCTGTTTTAATATGAGGTAATCACAACAGTGATATTCCTTAAGAATATAAAAGGTAGTTAAATATAGATTTTCTCCTAATCCCAAGACTGGTAGCTTTGAGAAGTAGGACAGTATGATAGAAGAATGCAAAGGAAGAGGCCAAGAAGCAAACAAATCTGATAAAAATAATTTCATTATAAGAAAAGCCCTGTACTTCTGTCAAAAAAAACATTTTTCCAAAAGGCTGACAGTGTACTGACGATTGTAGACCTGGATTTTTGCAGACACTTTATATAGTATCTTCTTTATCTTCAGTTGCTAGCATACCCTTACATCTGTCCATGATACTTTATAATTCCTTCATGTATGAACTACAAATAGTGTAAGAAGCACTCAGTTGGATTAAAAATTCTTTCTGGCAGACTTTAAAATGATGTCAGATGGGCAAGGACACTTTTTCTCTGAAAAAGCTTTGGCCCAGGATTTTGCTATTTTTCTTAATAACTCAGTGGAAGTCAAATCTCTATAAAGCTCTGATGAGTATTAGTAAATAAACTATGTCAAATTGTTCAGTTGAAATCACTTCCCTGGCAAAATGTTTGCATCCCCTGTGATGCAATTTCTGATTTTCTCTGATTTCTGATGGTTGCATCAAACTTATGTATGGAGAGGAAACCAAGTCCCAGATTATGTTTCAGGTTTAGTAACATTTCCAAACTGATAAAAGAAAGTAAAAAAGCAGTATTTTGGACCTTCCTTTCATAGCAGGAGGCAGACCTTGCTGGGTAGGCCATGCAAGCACATCTTGCTTAGGAGCCCTCTGCAATTGCAAAGTTTGAGTCACATTTTTAGGACTCTTTTTTGGTCCTCCAGTATCCTCTGTGATGTCCTCCTGTAACCACTGTGGCCCCACCAGCAAAAAATAGCAGGAAAAGAGGGCAGCAGACCCAAGCATCACAGATGGTTTACATCAGTAAGGAAGAAAGCAATACAGTAAACAATACAGTAAAGACATCTCAGAAGAGGGGAAAAAAAAAGAAAAAAAAAAAAAGATTAAAAGAAATACTGTGCTATATGCACTGCAATAGACCTACCAATCAGCTGTGGTCAATGGGATTTGGAGTGGGATTCAGCTTCTGGGTTCTTGCTCTCTTTCCACCTTTTGTTTGTTTTCTAGAGAGAGTGAGCTTTTTAAAAGCTGTAATACAAGAAAAAAGCTTAATGTGGTAGAAGAGTGGTGGGTTGTTTTTTTCCCTCTGGTCTATAGATTCCTTCTTGAATTCTTTCTGAGTTACTGAATACAGCAGAAAATAATTTAGTATTAACCCCTGGCCTATGATGCTCATCTCTATCATCTGTGAAGCTACAAATAAGATGAGATCATCCTATTCAGTTATGTTCACTGGTACGTTCACTAACGATATCCCTATCCCAGTAAGGAGTACCTTCAAAATGTTTTACAAAATACTCAGGAAATAGATTACAAATAATAAACACATGTTACACAAAGAACATGAATGCCTTTTTTGAAAGCACTGTGACATCAGCAAGATGACATAAATAGCTAATATATGACCTATACAAGTGCAATTAAAGTGGTTTGAGGAGAATTTTGGAGTGGTTCTTTTGTAAACAAGGCTTGGATGTTTTGGTGAAAACAGAAGTCAACTCGTTTATTAAACAAAAGAAACACACCAGTGAAGGCAGGAGACCAGGATAAGACTGAGCCCCACTTGGCAAATTGGACAAACAACTCTAGAAGTACACTGCATGACCCCTCAGACACCGAGTTCCACCCGAGAGTGAGGCCCTGCTACTGCCTTTATAACCCCCTTCTGTCCATGATTGGTCAGTTCTTGAGTCTCTCTCTCTGATTTGCTCCCTTCTAGGGCTTTCATTGGTCCTTAACAGGGTGCACTCCTGACCAATCATTTGTCCAGAGCGTCGAGTGATTGGTCCACTCTTCCGCCAATCGCTGTCCAAAGTACAGATGTCACCCTCATGAGGTCATGTTCTGGAATGTTCTCTGGAATCCTCTATGCTGACGAACAGTACCCCGTCCGCCCTGAGCCAACCTTGATCCCATTCAACCCCACCCACACTGACCACCGGACTTCAACCCCTGCCCCTGTAGAACCATGAAAACCCACACTCCTTAACAACAAATACTAGCCATTAATTAGGAACATATGTTAAATCAACTTATATTATTATTAAAACAATCAACTTATAAGCAAATATTAACAATTAATCAACTTGTGATAACCATTGATTTACTTATAACAGTTCTGCCTGCACAACAAAGTGTTTTTGAGCGTTTAAGGTTGTCTTTCATTTAGGCACAAACTAGGCAAAGATTTTAGAAAACACAGAGGAAATGCAGACAGAGTGTAGCTAAAGGTTTCATACAGGAATACCTCCTTGCCTTGTTCACTGCCCTGGCAAGGCGTTCATCTCATTTAGGCTCATACTGAGATGAAAGTTTTATTGGCCTCCATTGCCACAGACTTTTAGGACTCTCCAAATCTGTAGTTTCAATCTACCCTCTGTCACCTCTCTTTCCCTGGCCTTGCCCTGTAGCCTGTCATCATCTGTGCCAGCCCATGCTGCAGAGAGCCACAGGGAGAGTATGAGCTTTTCCCTTCAGACACGGAGCAACCTCAGGCAGAGCAAAGAGGTGCCTTCTTCTTTGTGGCTCACCCCACTGAACATGCCCAGCTGTCAAGATACACCAGACTGTGAATGAATCAGCAGCTGCACAAATTACTTAAAAAGAAGAACTTGCCACCAGAGCAAGAAGCTGTGAAGTCTGCAAAACAGTAAGACAATCAGCTACAGCTTTCTTGATTTGTAAACTGTCCGTCTTTCTTGAAGGATATGAGTACTAAAGATGCTGAGGAAATATTCATTAAAGGGTACAAACAGTCATATGATGCCTTTTTCTGCATAAAGGCATCGTTCTGCAGAAGTGATCCAACTGTGAGATGTGCTGGTATGTGGTGAAAGGAGTGAAGAATGGACTGAAAGGCAGGACTCAAGTAGCAAATGGGCAACATTTGGCTGAAGACCAGTCACCAGCAGTGCTCCTCAGGGCTCAGTACTAGAGACAGTACTATTCCACACATTTATCAATTATCTGAATGCAGAGGCTGGATGCACCACAAGCATATTTGCTGGGAAATGCTATTAGTTCTCTTGAGGGACAAAAGGCTTTGTAGAAGTATCTAGATAGATTGAACATTTTCTAACCATCACTGGTGTGCAATTTAACAAATGTCAGATTCTGCATCTGGGAAGGAGTAGCACCAGGCACAGGCATGAACTGAGAGAGGATTGTCTGGGCAGCAGCTCTGCAGAAAGGGGTCTGGGGGTGCTGGTGGACAGCAGGCTGCATGTCATTAGGAGGGGAAACCCCATCCTGGGGTGTTTCAGACACAGCACAGCCCACCAGCCAACAGAAGGGGTTGTACAGTGTGCAGTTCTGACCCCAAAATGTATGAAGAATGTGAAGATTCTTGGATGCACCCAGAGGGGGAAACAGAGTTGGTGGAAGGGCTGGAAGGCCTGTCCAGTGAGGAGCAGCTGAGGAGACTGGGTTTGTCCAGTTTGGAGAAAAGGAGACTGAGGGGAGACCTCACTGCTCTCTGCAGCTTCTTAAGGAGGGGAAGGGGAGAGGGAGGTGCTGATCTCTTCTTCCTAGGATCCAGTGACAGGGTGTCCAGAAATGGCTCAAAGCTGCACTAGGAGAGAATCAGACTTGACATAGGGATGCAGTTCTTTACTGAGTGGTCAGACCCTGGAACAGGCTTTTTAGACAAGTGGTCAATGTCCCAAGTCTGCCAGTGCCTAACAGGTATTTGGACAATGCCCTTTGTAACACGCTTTAACTTTTGGTGAGCCCTGAGGTGGTCAGAAAATTGGATTGGATGTACATGTCTTCCAAATGAAATATGCTATTCTATTTTACTCTCCTCTATTCTGTTCTATTTTACTCTGTTTTAAATGGGCATTTATGTCATTTTCATGCATTATTTCCACAAACTGTACAGAGCAGCCTCTAACTCCTAACAGAGAAACAAAAAGGTTCTCCACCAAGCAGTGCATTATTGCATTGGATGTTCATGCCCAGGCACTGGTGCAGTCAGTTTTGCCCATGATGGTGACTGGTAAATAGTGTCCTTCTCTTTCATCTTGTCTCTCAAGCTTTGATACCTTATTTTCTCTCCTGCTGAGTTGAGGAGGGAAATGATAGAGCAGCTGGGTGGTCATTGGCAGCCAGCCAAAATCAAACCCCACAATTACTGTCTCCAAGTCCGGACTAGAGCTGATTTTTTGAACAGTTTTACTCTTATGAATAAGTTGCCTTCAACTTTTGCTTGATCCTTGGCAAACTGTGGAGCAAGTATCATGATAATGGCAGCACACTAATTGCAGTTCCAGTCAGTGTGAGCTGCAAGGACTGATGATACATTTGTTCACGAAAGCTATTTTCAGAGCTTGTGAGTAATACATTACTTGTGAATTAAAAGCTGGGAAATACTGATATAACACTGTAAAAAATAAAATAAAAAATAAATCCATTAAATTACTTTAAAATGTTGTCAAATCAAATCACAGTGCAGATGAGGAAGGAGGATGGATTTACAATTTTCCAACTACATGCCAATTAAGACTTGATTTTTTTTGTAGTCTGAAGGCTTTCATGTTGATAGATCACAAGTTGTGTGTCAAAAAATAATATGAATTTGTCTGAAGTCTCAAAATAAATCTCTTCAAACTGTTCATACTGGAAGCTGTTCTCTTTTCATCTCCAAATTATTTCACACACATTGCATCGTGAAGTCTTCAGAACATTTAATCCTAATGAAGTCGAATAATTTCAGACATTTTAAGATACTCCAGCATTTTAGGATTTGTCTCAGAGACTGTGTTACTCAGGGAAGCACGGCAGTCCTGAACGCTTCACCTCTCTTCCCCCACGTGAGGTTCTATGAGTATTAAGATGTGGAACTAAATTCATTCCCAGCCCTCATTACGGGGGCAATGAGGTAAGTAAGTAGATCATGGGAAATGACTGGCAAATTTTGTATCCTATTTCTTATTCTGCCACAGCTTTCCTATGCAACTACAGGCTGTCTTATCCCGTCTGTGCCTCATATTCCCCTTCTGTGCATGTAGATAACAGGTTTTTTTCTCTCTTCATGGTAATGTGAATCTGAGTTCATTAATCTTTAGAAGTCACCTTGTCCTGTAAGAGTAACACTTGCTGTGTATAGCTCACTCAGTAAACTCAGGAAGGCCTCACATTATTCTTTTTTCCTCTTCCCTGCACTTTTGAAGCCACTGCTATTTCAGTGTTGGCTAAGATTTCCAAGTGGCCAGGACAGCAGAAAAGCCGTCTCTCCTGCTAGTGGCTGTGAGCACCAGTGCCAACATTAAAGCTTTTCTTTAAGCAATGCTGTTTGAGAACTATGGACTACAAGGAAGAGAAGGGGAGGCTTACCTTTTCAATTAACTCCCAAAAGATTAGGTAACCACTACCTAATACTTACATTATATTATATTATATTATATTATATTATATTATATTATGTTATGTTATGTTATGTTATGTTATGTTATGTTATGTTATGTTATGTTATGTTATGTTATGTTATGTTATGTTATGTTATGTTATGTTATATTATATTATGTTATATAATATAATATAATATTATATTATATTATATTATATTATATTATATATTATATTATATATATTATATAACATATAACAATAATTATATTATAATAATATAGTATAATATAATATAATATAATATAACATAACATAACATAACATAACATAACATAACATAACATAATATAATATAATATAATATAATATAATATAATATAATATCATGAATCTCTTCTCCACTTCATCTGTTTGTTACAAAATGTGCCCCACTGATGTGTATGAAAATTATTTACAGTTAAAAAAGAAAAGCGGTTTATCTTATGAACAGGCAAGTCAAATGAGGAAACAACACATTAGAATGTCTGATTTGTGAAGAAATATTAAAATATTTTTGTTGACAAGAAATCCAAGTTTCAAGGTGTTCCTGTAGTGTGTACCTGTAAGTGGTGTACCTGTAAGTGGTGCACCAGCTCAAATGGGAAAGAGCCAAGTGAAGTTATGGTATTTCACTCTTCTCTTGCATTCAGATCTAAGCTTTAATCTGCAGTCTCTGATTTTTATTAATAAAACCTTTGAAGAAAAACTTTGGGGTTTTTTAGCTTGAAATGCTATTTCTCTTAAAAAATTGCTTTAAATGTGAAATGCACTTCTTAAGAAAGAAAACACAGGATTACTTTGTGCATGACCTATTACTACACCTGAGGACTTGAAGAGTTGCAGGTAGGACTAATTGGCTTTTTGCCAGTAGAGGTTTTTGTGAGTAAAACTTCCCTAATAATCATGTTTCAACTTGTACAGCACTATGTAGCCCACCTTAGTACTGACAACCCTAAATCAGTAAGTATCTGAACACTCAGAAGGCAGTGCAGAAAGACAGTAAAATGACACAGGCCAAGTGCACCCTTGTTCTGATCTTTACTCTAGGTAATGGTTCTCTTTTCAAAACCACAGCTTCACCAAGCTGTTCCTACCAGTACCTCCATCATTTGTATTCATTCAACATAGCTACACTTTGTGCAATTGATACAACTTGATTTCATACAGATAATTTCCAACATCTACTGCTAGCACCTACACAGAAATTGCCATGACACTTCTAAGGCACCTAAGATGTTAAAATAATATGTTTCCTTTTCAAAGACTTGCCAGTGCACAAAATGTTCTGGATGAGCGTAAGGCACTACAGGGCCATTTAAATTATATGTTAATTATACTGGAAGTGACTCGGCTAATTTGAAATACATATATAATAACCAAAGTATTTACATGAGTAAAGATTTAATTTTGAAGATTTACCAGGAAACTTAATCATAACCAACTCAAATTTACACTGATGTACAAAGTGGAGAATGAGACATGGGAAAATCTACAGGGAATACAGATTTTTAATTAACAAATATTAGGTACTACTGTCCAAATTAACTGCAGCTGAGAGAATGCTTCTCAAGCAGTAAAGAAATATTGTATGTGACAAGCAATTTGTGCAATTACTTCTAAATAATCCCACATTGCAACAAGGCAGTGTGTATGTTTCTCAGAAGAAGATGAATAAATATTAAATTTCAGAAGTCATGTCATTCTGCAAAATTAGGTAGCTTATGTCCTAGATCTTGAAAAAACTGACATGAAGTTATTTTGCTACTGCTTTCCTATAATAGCATGACACTTCCTGCAACCACCACAGCCATGCCATGCTGTTTTCTGCTTGTATTCCAAAATGGAATCATCTCTCTCTGAATCCTCTGAATGATATTTGCCTGTGGGCTGGATATTTTCCTGCAACACACACAGGTAGAAGAGGAATATACTGTACTTTATGGATTGCAACAAGAATATTAAATGTGGATTTAGAAGAAAGCAGACACTGCCTAGCAGGGTTCAGATGGGCAAAAGAGTACCTTTTCATTTATATGGACAGTGAAATAACAGATTTACTTCTTTCCTTATATACTTTGATGGTCTGGGTGTGTATGCCCAAGATCCCCTTTAAAACCTGAGTTAGACTCAAGGCTACATGTAAATGATCAATATCCACAATGGGCACCAGTTTTCAAGAATCCTCTGAAGCACCTAAAGAACTTTTCAAGGTGCCTGCAACACCCTTAGCAGTTAAAGCTAGAATCACATTTTCTATATAACATTTTCAGACAGTTGTTTTGTGAATTTTTTTTTTTCTTATGAAGATATCTATAACAAACAAAACTTTTCCTGTTTTAATACTTGGAGAAAAGCTGTTCAAATGCTCATTTATTTCTATCTCATTGTTCCTTTTGCCTATATGAAGCCTCACAATTTTTTTTTTTCTCCTCAGATTCTCCCTTGTCTATTTAAACATGAGTAGACAAACTGCACAGTACATCTCTGACAGAGAAGCTGACAGAGAAGCTGAGCCTAAAAAGCAAAGAGAGCGCGTCTTTTACAATGTGTTGATGCATAGGTGGGAGAAAGGCCTGTGGCCTTATTTAATTCCTTGAAAGCAGCATTACAGGCCTCCTCTCAGCCTGGGAACCTATTTACCAGGCACAGGCAGCCAACAGCTAATGACAGCCGGCTGCATCACAGGCTCTTTTCGCTCCATGCCCACATGCCAGATATTGTTAGACAGATGCATCTGGAAAGTGGATCAGCAGCCAATTCTGCAAGTCTCACATGGACCACAGGAGGCAGTGGCTGTCCACAGCTGTCTCTGTTGGTCCCTACACACGCAAGGCACTTTTGTGGCAAGGTCCCTCATTTAAACTTCTAATTCTGGAGAATTGTTGCAGTACATAATTCAGGGCTTGACCTTACAACCCAAAGTCCCACAGAGCTATGCTGGACCTTGTACATGGATAAAATCTTATGAGCTGGGAATGTCTATCCAACATACAAAACCTAAGTGCAGTATTGCAACAGCAACTGAAATACTACACACTGGAAGGAAAGGTTCAAAGGTGTACATGAAATAGACACAGCTTGATTTATGCACTTTATAATTCAGCTAGTTTTGTTCTCTACTGTCATGGCCTGGGCAGTGGCCCGGGTGCTGCGACTTTCCCAGAGGAGCGTCCTTGGAAGGACACTTGTGGGCACAGAGGCACTTCCTACCCTGCCAAGAGTGGTCTCAGCTCTGAGCCCTGAAAAGGATCAGTTCTGAGCCCTGAAAAGCATAAAAGATTGCAGCTCTTCATGCGATGTCTGGGCAACATGGAAGGAGGGACGGGAGCCTCGTGTGGTGTTCTGCAAGAAGCTTTTATTCTTCTTGGTCCAGGGATGAAGAGAACTCTGGCTACTGCAAAGGGGTCAGGGATTAAAGACTCCAGATAGTCAGAGGGAAACAGGGATTTATATGGGAAAAGCAAGGGGTGGGACAGAACATCAGAAACCAATCAACAGGGTTGGGGGGTGGAGCAAAAGGATCAGTGGGGTACATAAAATTTGAATGACGATGACTACTCTTTGTCACCTTGATGGAGGAGCTTGTCCAGGGCCATTCCCTCCAAGGGAGATTTGTGGATTCTTTGTTAATCAGCCCACTGGCCTCCACACTCTACCATCCCTCAGCCATGGGACACCATGGAATCCAAAGAGAAATGTATTATTCTTTTCTAGTTAGGCTCTGATCTCATAATACATATCACACACATTTCCCTGGCATACTGATGGGAAAGATATGTGCATTTCATTCATTACAGGTCAACTCTTTAGCATTATGTCCCCTCTTACTAACATGTGCAGAATGCAGAAACTATCCTAACAATAGCATTAACAGAACCTGCCAAGGTGCCTCGCACTTCCCCGACTTTTTTATATTTTCCTGTTAAATATTTCTTTAATTTTAGGGATATGCATTTTGCAGAAGTACTAATATTTAACAGAATGCATCTTAAGGGAGCATGGTGATGAAACCTGGAGAGGTTACTGAGAGACAGTTTCTCTGAAATGGTGCTGCAGCTGCTACTTCCAGATAAAGGGCAAGTTTTCCTGTAGGTTTCTGCCAGGAGTAGTTAACACGAATTCTGGCAAAGGCCCCAGTTTGTCTTCAAAGACAAAGACTGAAGGGAGTTGGCACTGCTTAAAAAATGTTGCTACAAAGACTACCTTTTCAAAAATATTTCATCAATTTTTTATTATATTTAATATATATACATACATGTGCCAAGGTTTTAAGTTTATGCCATCAGCCTACCAGACAGACTCTAACCAGGCAGAATGATGTGGCAGTGTGAGTCATCTATTTTCAGCCATTCTGTTGTTTGGCTGCTTGAAACAAACATTTGTGGGCAGGACAGAGAGATGAAGAATACTCCAGACATGAAAGGAAGATATCATTACATGAATGATATTATTAATTAGTAAATTTATCATAAAAATTTCTTACAAATTTTGTAAGTGATTATTCAAACATACATCTTCATGGAAAGTTAGCATGGACTATTTACTTGGTATCTTGGGGTTTATCAAGACAGAATCCTCTAACTTGTCCCATTTAATTTTATTAAAAAAATTCCAGGGAATCTTATCTTGGGAGGTGTTGTTCTCAGAAGGTTTTAGCATCTACTTCTGTATTTAGACATCCTATACCTAGACAGATTGTATTCTCTGTCTGTACCTGCCTGTAATCTAATTTTCCTACAATGTAATTTTCATTCTCCTCTTCCTTAGAAGTATACAGCAGAAACAGCTACGGCATGGGTATGATGTGTTTGGTTTGTTTGTTTGTTCTTAAAAGTATATGTATGACTCCTGCTTGGTAGCCATCCCCCAAAACACTTCACAGTTTTTAAAAATTCCTCCCATATTTTCTAACACTTTTAAACTATTTAAATTACCTCTAAATTACTGTTCCAGTGCCCAAACACCCTGTGGGTGAAAAACCTTTTTCTTATGTCTATTGCAAATTTCTCCCGCCACAACTTCAGGCCATTCTCTCAGGTCCTGCCACTGGTCACCTGGGAAGAGAGATCAGTGCCTGCCCCTTCTCTACCCCATGAGAGGATACTGAAGGCCCCAGTGAGGTCTCCCCCCAGGCTCCTCCAGAACAGAGCAAGTGATCTCAGCTGCTCTTCCTATGCCATCCCCTCTAGACCATTATCTTCATGACCTCCTTTGGACGCTAAGAGCTTTATAAACTTTGCACTTTGCAACACCCAGAACTGCCCCCAGGACTCAAGGTGAGGCTGCCCCAGCCCAGAGCAGAGCAGGACAATCCCCTCCCTTGCCCAGCTGGTGATGCTGGGCCTGATGCCCCCAGGACAGGGTTGGCCCTCCTGGCTGCCAGGGCACTGCTGACCCCGATCCAACTTGCCACAAACCAGGATCCCCAGGTCCCTTTCCATGGCACTGCTCTCCAGCCTCTCATTCTCCAGTCTGTCTGTACACCCAGGGTTGCCCTATCCCAGGTGCAGAATCCAGTACTTGTCCTTGTTAAACTCCACCAAGCTGGTGATTGCCTGTCTCCAATTTGTTGAGATCTCTCTGCAGGGCCTTACCATATTTGAGGGAGTCAACAGTTCCTCCCCATTTTGTGTCATCTTTGACATCATCAAACTTTGTGTACCTTCAAATCCTTTGTCCAAATAATTTATGAAGATGTTGAAGAACACAGGCCTTAAGACCCTTCCTTCCCTGTGGAACCCCAGTTGTTACCATTCTTCTGATCTTGCAAGACTCAAACCCCAGTTTGAGAATCACTGTTCTACTTTGGAAATGACTATCATAAATAGTAAGAGGTTACCATATAACCAGAAACTAATTTCTCAAGTCTGTTAGCAGCCAGCAGCATTGTAGTTATTATATCCACTTACCAGTTATATTGAAGTCAGGAGTATTGTGCAGTCTTTAATCAAGGAAATGAAAAGAGGTTCTTACACTCATGTAAATTATTTGGAATGGTGAAAAAAGCACACATGCATAATACAGACAGGATTTCCATAAATACATTGAAAATAAGACTAGCCCAAAATTTCTGTTTAATATAACTTCTATTTTGATTTGTGTGGGTTTGTTTGTTTATTTACACATGATTTTTCACATAATGGTCGTGTAAAGAAGAAACTTGCTATAAGGCAACTGTAATTATTCTGTGAATTACTGAAAGAAATCCAGAGAGAATGATTACTAAGTTATCTCCTTCTTTTCCTCCTAAGGTTTCAGCCTTTTTGTAGCTGCATAAAATTTTAACTTAAATATGGTGGTTCATAGCTAACCTTGAGAGATCTGGATACAAAATTTCTTTTAGTACTGTAAATTCAATATATGCTCAAACACAAAAACTGTGAAATGGAAGCATTACAGTGCTGATATTTTTATCTTCATCATTTCATGGAAGGGCAAATATTAATTGGCAATTTATTAAAAAGGAAAAAAAAAAGAAGTTAGGGATTTCCTAGGTAAGGATTTCTGGAGGCTTGAATGCAAATGTTGTAATGCCTGAAAATTGAATATTACTACACACTCACTGAAGTATTTTTATGCTGAGAGAGAAGAAAAAATTATGGCAGGTCAGAAGACTGTGAAACATATGCCCTCTCTTTTCCTACCCTCTCTTTAATTATTGACAGCCTGTCACTTAGGTGCCATGGTATGATGAATAATAAAACAGGATCCAAGCTGCATTTCTCTTCAGGATTTATTCTTCCAAATCAAATACTGCCATCTTCAGGCGGACCATACTTCACTTTTACAAGTTTGAGGGTTTATTAGTTACTGAGAGGGTCATCACCTCAAACAAGCAAAACAACTTGTTATTTTGAAGATCTTTCAAACTGATACCTTACATGAGATAATGAAGGGGATCTCCAAATTTTGGCTTCTACCTTTGGGAATAACGTTACCACTATCTAAACACTTAGATGTTATATTGGGCAAAACATTAATGAAACCATTCAACTATTTCCCTTGTTGTAATGAGAAATAGGGCAGTTAAGATTATAGCCATACAGGAGACCCTGACTGCAAAGCACTTCCAAGTATGCATACTGTGCATTGAAAACACACAGGCAGGTCATTCTGGAAGCAGAGTGTAAATTATTGCAATTCAGTGAATTGAAATTATGTGTCATATTTATGCTTTTCTCCTTACAGCAAAGTAAAACTTTAAGGTGACATTTGAGCATCAAATGATTGTATCTCTAGAACAAATAAGAAAAGGCAAACTGAAAGCTGCAAACTGGTAATTCACGGTATATACTACCCAAATATTCATCAGAGTAGTGACATTAACTTTCCTTTTCCTCTTTAAGTGCCCTGAAATTGAGATTCAGTCATAAGACTCACAGCCTCCATTCAGCTATGAGAATCACATGGAGAATTAGACAATACAATGTCTAATGACTTTGCAATGAAGTCTATGACTTGCAAAGTATCAATAAGTAGCCAAGCCTTTCATTTAAACAGTGCTGATTTTGGCTGAAGTACAGTTAACTTTCTTCACAGTGGCTGGTATAGTTTTGTATTTGTGCTGAATACAGAGTTGATAATACAAAGATGTTTTTGTTATTGCTGAACATGGATTCCAGAGTCAGGGCCCTTTCTGCTTTTCACACTGCCATGCTGGCAAAGAGGATGGGGGTGTGTGGAGGGGACACAGCCAGGACAGGTGAACACAAACTGAACAAAGGGATATTCCAGACCTGTGGGAAATGGAAAAATAGAAACTTCCACAGATGCTGAAGGGTTCAATCTGCAGCCTTGGAAAGAGCTTGGGTTAAGGTAATGAATAGGGTACACAAACGTTAAGTAGAAAAACTATAAACTTACATTCCTATAATTTTAAGTAAGAATATGTCTTGAGTCAATAAGAAAATATATTAGGTAAAATAGTGAGAAGTTTACGCTGTAATAATGTGACTTATAGGGTAGACCAAGGATCTAGAAGCTATAACAGAGGTATGTGTAGGTATGTGACCTATCAGTTTATTGGCTGAAAGACAGATGCAGTACAGCAGAATTAAGCAAAGGGGATAGGTTATTAAGTAGAAACAAGTTTTGTGTTAACTGACTATTGGACCAAAATGTTCTATATTGCTGTGTGAGGAAGAAACCTGTGACTTCTCTGAGCTATGGCTGACTTGTTGGCCCTCTCCAAATCTCACACCTTTGAGACTGATATCTTATCTGGCTTACTTGAGCAATAAATCATCTCAAGTAGCACAGTGGTCCCATCCCTCATTCTTCATCTTGACACAGACCATGTGACATCAGGCTTAATGTATAAAGTGGGGAGAAGAAGGAGAAAGGAGAGGATGTTTGGACTGATGGTGTTTGTCCTTCCAAGTCACCATTAGTGTGAAAGGACCTCACTTTGCTGGAAAGGGCTGGACACCTGCCCAGCCACAGGAAGTAGTGAATTTGTTCCTTGTGTTGTTTTGCTTAGGTGCGTTGCTTTTGCTTTCCTTATCTGCATCTCAACCCATGAGTTTTGTAGCTTTGACCCTTCTGATTCTCTCCTTGATCCTGTTGGTAGGGCAGTGGAGGACTGGTCTCCATAGGACTGGGTGGCTGGCGGGGTTAAATCATGACAAACACTGAGACATATTTTTAAAAAATTTCTTATTAGAGTACAAAATCAGGTACTTTTATTTTAACAACAACAAAAAATTCATAATGCGACCTGCTGTTGCTATCTTACTGTACTGGCAGGATATGGTATTTGATAATAGATATATTAAATAAATAAATACAGTACTTAGTACAAACACAACCAAACACTAGACAAAAAAACACAACAAAACAAAACAAAAAAACCCCAGCCAGATTCTGACTGCCATTTTCAAATAATTTCTAAACTAAGACAGTATGCAAGTCAGTTAAAATTAGATAGACTTTTTTTATTCCTTAATATCCTACAAAGGAAAAGGATATTAAATCAGAATTTGACTAAACTCAAATTCTAGATGGTTCCTTACAGATTTCATAATGTTTCACTTTTTGCTTGTGCTGTGTCTAAAACAAATCTGTTACTAGGTGTGAGCTCTCTGATTTCAGAGAATGCCATACCTCATATCTGTGCTGGAAAATTATTTTGTATTTTCATATGCAGCCTTGGTGTTGGGGGAACTTAACCTTTAAAGTATTCCTCCCACCCTCCAAAGAATAATTTTTTTCCAGAAGAATACTATCTTTAGAAATTTTATGATGTAAATCATCAAACATAATGACTTCAGAAATATCACCACCTTTTCCACCAAATCCTTAAAAATACAAACTTCCCACACTATACAGACTTAGAATCTCTATTATGTTTCAGGATAAGGGCCATAAGGCATTAGTCCCTTCAAATTGTTTTATCTCTGGACTTACTGTAGGAGGCAGCCTGTCTTACTATTTTCCAAATGCATATTTGAAAGCAGAAGCTGAAGGAAGATATCTGCTCTCTCCTTTTTTATTTTTCCTCCCTTCCCTTTTTCCTACTCCTATGCCTGAAGTTCTTTATCACTGCTCATCCAGTGCAGCAGTCTCTCTTTTTATTGTTGCCAGCAACTACATATTCTTCTCTGTGGCAAAAACAGCCAGGAGGAAGGGTAATTTTTCCACCTCTAGTACTCTGCCTGAGCAGAAGTGAGAATAATCCACAGAGTGGATTAACCTAATCTAGTCTTTTAGCTGAGGAGATCTACTCTCCAACCAACAGTACCTTACTTTTCCATAGTAGTGCCACTTGTGAGCCTGATAAAAATTGTAGGTCTTCACAAATGGAGAACTGAGGGACCTCCATTCATACCCATGCAGACCAAGGGCACTGTCATGGTTCAACCCCAGCCAGAAGCTGAATGCCACACAGCCCCTTGCTCACTGCTTCCTGTGGGATAGGGGAGAGAATTGGATGGATAATGCTGAAAAAGCTCCTGGGTACAGAGAAAAACATTTTAATAGGTAAATATGCAAGCAAAGCAAAACAAGGAATTAATTCTCTTCCAACAGGCAGGCAGGTGTTCAGCCATTCCCAGGAAAGCAGGGCTCCATCACGTAACAGTGACTTGGGAGGAAAAATACCATCCCTCTGAATGTCCCTCTTTCTCCCTTCATCTTCCCCCCCAGTTCACTGCTGAATGTGATGTCACATAGTCTGTGGTATCCTGTCCCCACTGAGTCCCCTCCTAATTCTTTTTTCACTGGTAGGATGGAGAGAGAAGCAGAAAAAACCCTTGGATCTCTGCAAGCCCTTCTCAGCAATAAACAAAATATCCATGGACTGTTTCAGTCAGTACCAATCAAAACACAGCCCCTCACAAACTACGAGGGAGAAACCTAAGTATATTCCATCTAAAACCAGCACAATAGTGAAACAACTAGGATTTTACAAAAGAACTTTTAATCTGTTTCTAAACCCAAGATGGAAATTCTGCTACTTCATTCCATCTATTTCATAATGACATTCCTAACACACCACTTCAAAGCTACTGATCTTAAACAAGCAAAGCTATGCAATGGAAACAAACATACTAAATCACATGGTATTATAACTTCATAATTCAATGAAATGAATTCTACTTTCAACTTACTTATTTAAGTTAAATAACCACTATATCTCAACATTGGCAATACCGCCAAAGATTATAGACCCAGTTTTCTAAAGATCAGTCCTGAAATACAGATGGACACAACTTAATGTTGGACTAGATAAAACATGGTAACTTAAAAAATTTCTTGTGTTCCCTTGCAGCTTAAACTTAAATACCATGCTCACCTTGGGTCACCAGTCTTTGTGGCCTGTTTAAATATGCACAGAGATAAATGTCATAATCTATTGCTATGTGTGTAATAAACCCTTACTATCATAAATTGAGGGGATTTTACTGCTTAATTCCAAGACTAAGTTGTAGTAGCTTTCAGGCATCTCACATTACTAGTTTTATGACTTCTAGTTTCGTGAAATATAAACAGTGCTAATGAAGAAATGAGCTGTTAGTTACATCTGCCCTCAGACACGTAGTGAAGATTTCACAGCTGATACTTGGTTACATAGTATTTCATTCTGCTTTTACTCTGCAACCGGTGGTTACTGTGTTTGCCTTCCATGAAGCAACGGCGACACTTAGTGTTAAAACCCTTGCATAGACCAGAAGCACCCTCTGCTTCCCTGTATTTCTCATCATTCATTTAAATCTCATTTAAATTAGCACAGTAATTTAAAATTCGTTCAGCTCTTGAAGGTAATTAGAAAAAAGCACAGTCTACCATCTTGAAAAATGAGCTAGACTCTCTCTCTATGTTTGTATCTAAAAAGTTATGTTTAGATTATTTAAAAAAAACAACAAAAACAAAGCTTCATTATGGTACTTGCATTGTTCTGCTTTTGAATGAGATCTTGATTAGACTGGATTGCACAGTTCAGAAATTTAAGTGGGTGGTGTTTTGAGAGACGTATGTTTCAACTTCAGGTGGAAGACTGAAAACAATAGAATTTCTCCTTCTGCCTACAGATATCGCAAATCTTTGTGGAACTTTGAAGATCTACTTGATTGAAACAGCTAAACATAAATATGTAGGTTTAGGTAATAAAGACATTTGAAAACAATTGGGTGCGGTAAAGTTTGTCTCTAGTCACAGCTGGTAAAGCGCTGTTCTGCCCTGCCTGGTGCCCTGACCCCAGTGGCACTCTGACAGTACAAATGCCTCAGAATTTGCCTACCACAGTGTTAAAATTTTATACATGCAGCAACTTCAGAAAAACTGTAACCCCTGATACACATTATGTCTGCTAACAGTGGCCCAGCTGTACAAAGTAATTCTGAAATACCACTGGCATAAAAATCTCCTTTTACAACCAGGTAACTGACCAGATAGAGAGAAAAGCTGTGGGTGTCATCTGCCTGGACTTCAGCAAAGCCTTTGATACCATCTCCCCAGAAAAGCTGGCTGCTCATGGCTTGGGCAGGTAGGTATATTCTTGTCTGGGTTGAAAACTGTTTGGATGACTGAGCCCAGAGAATGGTGGTGAATGGTGCTGGTTCCGGCTGGCCTCTGGTCTGGTGGTGCCCCCCAGGAGCAGTGTTGGATGTCGGCCCCAAGATCAGGTCCCAGTTCTATTTAACCGTCTTCACTGATGATCTGGATGAGGGGTTTGAGTCTACCATTAGTAAATTCATGGACAACAGCAATTTGGGTGGGCGTGCTGGTCTGCTATGAGGCAGGGAGTCTCTGCAGAGGGATCTGGAAAGCTGGATTGGTGGGTTGAGGCCCATGGTCTGACGTTCAACAAAACCACAACAACCACTCATTGCTAGAGGCTGGGGCAGAGTGGCTGGAAAGCTGCCTGGAGGAAAACGACCTGGTCAACAGCAGCTGAACGTGAGCCAGCTTGGGCCCAGGTGGCCAAGAAGGCCTGGGGCGTGCTGGCCATGTGTGAGCAATAGTGGGGCGGCAGGAGCAGGGCAGTGAGCGTCCCCCTGTGCTGGGCAGCGCCGCGGCCGCAGCTGGAGTGCTGTGGCCAGTTCTCAGTCCCTCAATTCAGGAAGGACATTGAGGGGCTGGAATATGTCCAGAGAAGGGAGAAAAACTGGGAAAGGGTCTGGAGCACATGTCTGATGAGAAACAGGTGAAGAATCAGGGTGCATTTAGCCTGGAAAAAAGGAGGCTCTGAAGGTACCTTATACCCTGCAACTCCCTGACCCGAGGCTGTAGCCAGGTGGGGGTCTCTTCTCCCAGGGAACCAGTTACAGGACAAGAGGACATGAACTGCTTCAGGGGAGATGTAGATTGACACTAGGAAGAATTCTTTAACAGAAAGGGTGATTAGATCTTGGAATGAGCTTTCCAGGGAGGTGGATGCAGTCACTGTTCCTGGAGGGCTTTAAGGAAAAGCTGTGGCACTTGGCACCCTGATATGTGGTGATGTTTGGTAAAAGATTGGATTTGATGATCTCAGAGGTCTTTTCCAAACCAATGGGTTCTGTGATTGTGTAATCTACTTGAAGGGAAAATAATCATACCAAATATACTTACAACACAGTTGTGGTTTAATCTTAGTTGGCAACTAAGAAAACCACAGCTGCTCAGTCCCTCTCACTCTGCCACCCTAGTGGGACATGGAAGAATTGGAAGTGTAAAAGTGAGAAACAAACTCATGGGCTGAGGAAACTAGCAGCAGTTTAATAAGTTAGAAATAGTAATAGTAGTAGTAATAATGAATTGCAAGGAAAAGAGAAAAATGATAACAAAACAAGGAAAGAAGAAATAAAACTCAGGGAAAACAAGTGATTAAAATGAAGAAAAGAACAGATGGGGTAATACCATGTCAGTTGTTTTGGTACCCAGTGTAGTGCATGAAGGGTTGAAATAATGGCAGATGTGAGTGGAATGTGCTACATTAAATTTGTAGCTGTTACTGCTGCTTAGCTATTAACTGGCCAGCTACTGTGCTTGCCATGCAGGTCACTTTACCCAGTGCCTGATAGTGGCTGCTCTAATTTTGTTGCTGGCTGCACTGCTGGTCACCTTAGCATGTTGAACCTGGGAACACCTTGGTGACAGCCATGGCAAAGTGCCTGGGCTGGAGGGTACCCAGGGCAATCTGTGCTCCTGTATTGGACAGGCTGGAACACCAATGTGAATTTGTGTCCACAAGACTGTGACCTGTGGAGGGGTCCACAGTGGAGCACAGAACCACAGGCAGCCCATGGAGGATCCCATGGTGGATGTCCAAAGGCATGTGTGACCCCAACAAAACCCTGTTCTCAAGCAGACTCCTGGAACAACCTCTGGACCCATGGAAGGGCTCCACTTTAGAGCAGTTCTTGAAGTACTGCAGCGTGTGTGGGAAGGACACACACTGGAGAAGCTGAAGGCAGACAGTGCTTATTCTGAGTTCTGAGTGATTTGAAGATTTGACTTGGACTTTCATCTTATTTTAATGTTGTTTTTGTTTTTCCTTACTGAAATAAAATTTTGCAGTCTGTGGGAAGAGGGAGTGAGGCACCACCAGAAGGCAGCTGGTACTTCCACAAACTAATGTCTAAGGCACAAAGAGTGAATTTATGTCCATTACCTTGCTACCTGGAGGAACCCTGAAGCAACACCTGGGCTACACAAGTGCAGAGCAGGCACCATTAAACTCAGTCCATGTAAGAGGATGACTGGCCTGCTGTTAACAGAGTCTCATCCAGAGTTACTTCCAGCTGCTTTCTGCTTTTCAACCCATTCACCCAACAGGATAGAAAAGGCCTTGCCAGTTTTTTTGCAACTATTTTCTATGTCTTATATTGATGAAGCTCATTGAATTATAAATCAAAACAAAATATTCTGTTGCTCTGCTTTTATCCAAAGGTATATTTAGTAGTTTTCTCATAGGAAACATTTTTACAGAGCTGCTGAAGACTAATAATAGAGGTAACAAACAAAAATAATAGCAGCATGGGTATTGTAACATAACTCGTCCCTGGGCAAAAGGCCAAAATATGTGCTACACAATATAAAATACTGTGCATTTCTTCCCCTGACCTTTGTTATTTAATATTAGTACTGAGCCATATATACTGCAGCTATAAGTTGCCTTCTTCCCCAAACACCTTTTATTACAGACAAAATTGCACATACCTAAGCCTATATAGCTAAGTCAACTCTTTAGAACTGAATGCTGAAATAACTTGCTTTTGCCAGGCACTAAGCAGAGTCTTAATTAAAGCAATGCAGCCTCCAGCAAGGGTTTACACACCAGAGCACATGCATCGAGGTTCAACACACTGTAGTTAGAGGTGAGTGTCTGCAGGAAGGCATAGGTGGTCAGAGGTCCCATATGAGCCTGTTTCTGGATGTACAACAGCAGAAAACATATTTTCTGGAAAGTGTTGGTGGGAAGATGATGTTGACAGAGGAAAACTTGAAAGACTGCTCTTGGTGGTCTTTAAGCTTGTGCTGCTTTGCCACTGCAGAACCTCAGTCACTGTCCTGCATATAATCTGAGACCCACAGGTAGGGGTCTTCTCACGTTTGCCTACAAAGTATAGCACAAAAAAAAAATTATTTCATTTACTCAAAAACGTGCATGTATTTTATCTGTCTTATGTACATACATATATATACATACATATACATATACATATACATATACACATATATATATAGATATATATATATATATATGTATGTATGTATGTATGAGACAATGAGCTAACTGAGGGGGTCCAACAGATGCCAAAAAGATGATGATGGGTCTGGAGCATATCTCTTGTAAGGAGATACTGCAGGAGCTGGGCCCGTTTAGTCTAGAGGAGAGTGAAAGAAGTTCTCAGTATTGTGTATGAATATCATCAGGGCCGGTGCCAACAAGATGGTGCCAGACTCTTTTCAGTGCTGCCCGATGACATGACAAAGGGCAGTGGCCATAAGCTATACCACAGTAATTCCACCTCAACAGGAACGCCACGTTGAGGGTGGCGGAGCACTAGAACAGGTAAACCGTGTCGTCTGCCCCTCTGGGCACATTCCAAACCCACCTGAACGCGTTCCTGTGTTATCTGCTCCAGGCGACCCTGACTTAGCAGGAGGGCAGGTCGACATGATCTCGGCGTGCCTCCCAAGCCCTAACGACATGCGGTGATAATGCTCGCAGGCGTACATGCCGTACATGGTCCCCAGAGCGGTTCACACAGCGTGCGCTCGCTGTGGACACAACGGGCACCCACGCGCACGCACCCGCGGCGGGGCCGCCCCCAGCCCAGCGCGGCCGCTGCCGGCAGCAGCGCCGGCCCGCCGAGCGCCGCCCCCGCTCCCCGGGGGAGGTCAGGCCGGCGGTAGCGGAAGCTTCTCTCTCCCTCCCTCCCTTCCCGGCGTCCCGGAACCAGCGCCGCCGCCGCCGCCGCCTCCTGACCCGGCCCGCCGGCAGCATGTCAGCTCCCGGCGTCGCCGCTCGCAGGTGACGCCCGCCCTTCCGCTGCCGCCGCTTCCCCTCCTATATGGGCCACCTGCTCTCGAAGGAGGCAAGGAGCCTGAGTCGGGACCGCCGCCGCCCGCGGGGGAAGGTGCCGCCGCCGCGCAGCCGGAGCTGCTTCCTGCGCGGGCCCTGCATGCTCTGCTTCATCGTGCACGGCGCCAGCCCGCCCGCCCCGGAGCAGCCGCTGCCCGCTGGGGACCCGTTGCTGCTGCCGCCGCCGCCCTACGTGTCGCTGACCGCCGCGGAGCAGCGCGTCGCCCGCCGCCTCTTGCGCCTGGCGCCCGCCGCCTGGGAACCTCCGGGCCGCTGCCAACGCCTCTTCCTCTCCGGCCTACTGCCCTCGCCGGTGCGGGGCCTCCTGGGGCCGCCCGGCGAGGTCTCCTCCGAGATGGTGTGCAAGCGCAAGGGGGCCGGGCTGCCCGCCTGCCCGCCCTGCAAGCAGCCGCGCTGCGCCGCCGCCGAGCCCGAGCCCGAGCCCGGCGCCTGCCAGTGCCCGGCGGAGCCGCAGCTGCTCGCCCTGCCCGGCGCCGCGGGGGAGAGCGGCGGGGGCACCGCCGGGCAGAGCGGCGAGGGACAGCCCGCCTCGCCGCCGCCTCCCGCGCCGCAGGACGAGAAGGAGCAGGGCCGGGAGGAGGAGAAGGAGCGGGGCAGTGAGGCAGGCTGCGAGGACCCGCTGGAGTACCCCGGCGACAGCTGCCGGGAGCTGCCGCCGCCGCCCACCCCGGACATCAACCAGCTGCCACCTTCCATCCTCCTCAAGGTGGGTCGCGATGGGAGGGATGGGCCAGCCCCCTCCCTGAGGATTTGGGAAGCGGCTGGGCCAGGCCCCGGGGTGCCGGTGTCGCCGGGCGGACTCGGTGCAGGGGGCAACCGGAGGAGGCCGGCCCGGTCTCGAGCTGCCTCAGCGCCTGGCTTTGGGGAGATAGATGGGGTTCTGGGGGGGTTGTTTGCATTTTTTTGTGTCCCGTTCCCCGACCCCATTTGTTTGTCGTTGGAAACGGCGTTACGGGCCGTTACCTGGACGTGCAGACAGACAAAATAGCTCCAGAAGCGATCTCGTAAAGGTTTTGACTGTTCCCGTTAACTTCGTTAGGTGCCCTTTATAAGTGGCCTTTTACTTGCATCACCGGTGTACTGCTCGCTAAGGGGGCCTGTCACTGTGTTTAGTGCTTTCATGGGTATTGCACCTACACAGACAAGTTTTCAGTGTTGATTATTAAACAGTTGCTGTGTATTGTGGATCATTTTTGGCCTTAGTAGTTCCACAGTGTTTGCAGTCTTCTTGAATTACATGCTTTCATAACCTTTTAACGCTGTGTATCAAAGGAACAGTCTCCTCTCCTGTCCCTTTTGCTGTCTTTCTGCTCCTTTAATACCGTTCTCCTTTGGGACTACTTTCCCTTTTTAAGCTGCTTTCTTGACCACTGTGCTGACTTCCTTCAGTTAAACATTAGCTAAAAAGAGGAGTTTAGCTGGAACTGAGCTGGTGATGTCTTCCACAGTCTGATGTGAGTGTGCCTTTAAATTGTGGGGAATCAGTTTTGAGGATTGCAGGAGTTTTTCAGAGGTCAGATGGCAGAACTTAAAGCAGGGCATAATAATGGAGGAGTGAGAGACATGACTCTTGGTGTTTATACTTTACTAGTTGTACATCCAGTGTAGAAGGTACTTGCTTTACTCTTTTGTTGTCAAACAGTAACAACCTACTTATTTGACTGTCTTGCATATAACACTAATTCTGTGGGAAGTTTAGTTCGTTTGAGGGTTCATTGTTGTTCATTGGTTGCTTTTTTTTTTATATACTCATGAAATGTGTTACTAATGATATGTCATGATATGTTTTGTAGATGTGCGATGCAAATTAACTCTAGGCAAATAAGAACTCATGAGCTATCATCTGAATTAATCTCATCTGTGATTACAAAATTAAAGCTTTGTTTTGTAGTTCTTCTAGAAGGGAGTCCATTTGTTTGCCACTATTATTGGAAGATAACTTTTTTCTCTGATATTTAATTTTAGGATTTGAAGCTGGACTCCTTTGATTAGCGTAGCTAATGTAGATTTTTTTTGATCAACGGTGTGAGTACTTTTCTGTGGTTACTTTTAGTACTCACTTTCACTTTTTGAAAAGTATACCTTTTTTTGAAAAGTAAACCTCTGCTATAACTTTAGTAGTAAAAGGTGTCATGTCCATCTTACTTGTAGACTAGTTAAAATGTTATTTAATCTCTATTTTATATAGATCCAGTACTTCATTCTTACCTGTGTTTTCAAGGTTGTGGGGGTTTTATGTCTGGTTACTTAATTGTACAAACAAGGGGTTTTGTTTTAACCTCAGCTGGCAACTAGGTGCCAGGCAGCCACTCACACACCACATCCACGGACTGTTTGGGTGGAGAATTCAGGGGGAAAAAAGTGTACCTTGTGGGTTGTGACAAGAAGAGTTTAATACAGAATGCAGAGTATAATATAGGAAAATAAAGCAATGTTTGTATAAAAAGGCGAGCAAGAAAGAGATCCGGGTGATGCACAATACTTTTGTTTTTACAGCTACAAAGCACTGTACCAGCAGCTGAGAAGAATTCTATCCTAGCTGAAATCAGGACAGACACCTACCTTCCCCAGTGATTTTGTCTCTACAGTTGCCCTGTAGTCTAGTTCCTTTGCAATGCCTTTGAAAAAATAGGCCATTTTTTCTAGCACCATGGTAGGAGCCAACCTACTCACCCCGAAATTTGCCCTTCAATCCATAGCTGTTCTGATGAGTTGGGTTTGTGGTTTTAGGTTTTTTCAGATTATGTGTATATATATATTTTATATATATATATATATGTATATCTCTATATATACACACACACAGGGTATATGTATATCTTTATGTATCTGACTCCTAACTATTCCATTGTTTTGGGTTTTTCAGTTGCTTTCAAAATATACTACTCTGTTATGGAACTTATAACTTCAGATATCTAACCAGGTGTCCTGTCAACTGGATTTACGTTTGCCTTCTTATGATGGATTTTGATACAGATAGAAGTATATTTAGGATATTCTTTGTCCAAAGGTGTAATTTTATTATGAGAGGGTAGAAGACAAATATACCCAAAATCTTTACTGAGCTTTTTACAGTAGGTCTGGGAGACACAAACCTTCATACAAGGGCAAGATATTCCATCCTGGGGAGCATCAGGAGACAGATCCTGCTTGTTTTTTTCTTGATTCCCACATCTGTGACCTTGTGATGCAGTGGTGTTGGTGCAGGAGTGTCTGTGACTGGCGTCTTTAGGTGGCTCAAGACAAGCCCAAGGAACTACGTCAGAAACTGCTTTAGTAAGAGCTTGCCACTTTGTCTGCTCAGGTGCTGTTTATCTGTTTACAGTGGTTCAGTCTCCTCTAAGCCAAGGGTTTGGGATGGGTGGAAGGGTTTGTTAGACTGAAGTTGACCTGCAGATCATTAGATGGGCCCTACTGGATTGGGAGGTTCATGGTGCAGTGTGCCAGTTGTTCCTGGTTTCCTGGCTGGTGAAGAGGTGTCCTGGTCGATATGAAGTGATAAAAGAATGGTGCTTCCACAGTCAGGGTTTTGTATTTTGCTTTTCATTTTGCTGATGAAATGTGTATGAGACAACAATGTTATACAGTGGGCAAATGTCATGTTTAGTCTTGGTAGAGGAGGATGATTACCTTTGACTAAAGGACAATTCAAAGCCATTCTCTTTAAGACTTGAGGGGAATTAAGGAATTATAGATCAGTCAGCTATATAGATAGCTTGACTGTGTCCTAGACACGTGTGAATTAAAAAATGAAAGAGAGCTGTTTGTAAGCATGCACTACATGAAAAATTACAATTGCTTCTGCTGCATATGAGTAAGTTCTGAAAACTTTGAGCTCTATGTCACAAATTTGTGCCTATTGAAGTGTCACTGCTGCTTATTCCTGGAAAATAAAATAGAAAAATAAATCTTCCTGTTCCACCTGTTACTTCTTTGCTGTGCTACTGTTTAATCAAAATGGGTGTAAAATGGTGTGCAGACTGAGCCATGAACTTATGAGAGAATGCCAAGTCAAACACTTCAGATTTCCTTTTGAGGTGTATTCACAGGAGTTCTGTGTGTAAAACACAGAAAGGAAATTCTCTCCTGTGCTTGGTGCTTTTAAGGCCTCTGCTAGAGTGCTGCATTAGGCTGTGGGCACTGGGATCTTTTTAGAAAATACACACACAAATGTGAGAGTGATAGAGGCGATCCAGAGGTCATGAAAAACATGGCCTACTAAAATATTTGAAAGATTCTGGACTGAATGACAGTTGTTCATAAAGAAGACTGAGATGCAATCTTTAGTATGAGAAAATTGATAGTTCAACTGTGTTCCTGTCCCTTGTTGAATAGAAGGAAATAATAAGCTTAATTTGGGCAAGATGCTTAGATGTTCTTACAGTGTATAATTTTCCAGGTTTTGGCAGCAGTGGTTTCCTATCTCTTAGGTTATGTGACAAGCTGGGATTTCTATTTCTTAATTATTTCTTTAACATCAAGGGATGGGATGCCCTTATAAGGAATATTTGGGGCGTGCTTAAACTTACTTCAAAACAAAAGGATCTAGAATAGATTGTCTTCTTTTTGAGGTCTGCTTTCTCAGTTTGCTGATCTTATTTTTATAAAGCACAAGCACATGCCTGTAGCATAGAGACTCTGTCAGTTTTGGCTTAAGGCTAATGCACTATAAAGGGAAGATAAGTGTGTGTCAGTATATATGTCAGTGGGTGTGTCTTTTATTAAATATAAGGTTTTCGTAAATACATTATTTTTATTTGAAGCACTATTGACTCCTTTTCTGGAATCTTTTAGTTTTCTCATTCTTCCCTTGTTGCAATAAGTTACAGGTTTTCTTTTGTTGCAACAATAACTTCATTTTTTTTTCTGATAATGTTGATTGATACAAAATGCATTGCTGCTGTCATTGTACTGCTAGCACTGAATTTAAGATAATCTGAGTGGTATGAAGTGGGTTTGATAGACCTTTAATTTTGTCTTCTGTTCTTTGAATGCTGGCATTTATGCTTGAAAAGACTGCATGTGCATTTTATTATTGCACTGTGATTTTATTTTTTCTTTTTTTTTTTTTAATTCTTTTTGGCTAGTCAGAAGGGAGAGACATCAAAATACATCATTTGGATGGACTTTATCTGCAAGTTCTTTGAGTCACTTTTGTAATGCTAGCTTTCTTTCTTATTTATGCTGGTGTTCCCATCATAATATCCTGTCTAAAGTTTGTGTTGAGTTTACTTTTCAGTGTAGCACTTAGAGACATGGAATGGGTTTTGAACCTTTGTGGCTGATGCTAGGAGGTAAAATGTCCTTTAATTTCACTATTAATTCAACTGAACTCCTTTTTCTTTCGCAGTGCTCAACACAGCAGTGTGGTTTGTTATGGATTTGTTTTGGTTTTCTGGCTTCTTGATTGTTTTTCCCATGAAGCTTACTGTCACTCTGTGATTCTAGTGGGGAAATGAACCAGTCTGATGTTCACTGTGATGTTACTGAGCTTCTGGAATGCAGTTGAGGGGCAATATTGTGAAGGGAGAGTGTGCCAATAGACTAGTAACTGAAGAGAGGACAGTATATGCTCATTATTTCAATGATAAATTCCTGAAAGACGTTGTGAATTTTATGATTTATTGCAGAATTGCAGAAACAATTGTTTTGCTTTGCAGAGGTATGTTTTAAAAGGTGTTTGTGCCATTGTAGGGTGAGTAAATTCATCTGGCTAATGTGGCACCAGTCTAATGTCGAAAATTTTTCATTAGGATCAGCTGCTAGAAAAGACTTTCTCTAAGTACAGTCACTAAATCCAGTGCTAAAATTCGAGTGGCTGGAAGTAGGGGACTGGTAAATGGTTGCTATGAGTGGCAACTTGCCAAGAGAGTCCTGGCTGTGATTTGAAATCACACCATCACTTTTCCTGGCTGGCACATTTTTCTTAATCATAAGAACAGTTTTAACTGTCTTTCCTTCATGGGTGTACTGAGGCTCCTTTCAGAGGTGTGAGTTCAGTGCTCATATCTCTTTCATAAACTCAGAATCATTTGTGTTTCCTTCGTTATGTTATGTGTGGCTAAAGTGAAGAAATCCCTTGAAAACAAAGCAGATACTTGTTTTTCCTTCCCCTTCTCTTATGTATGATTCTTGAGGTTTCCAAAATAGAGTGAAACAGCCTTTAATAAACATGAATAAATCCGCTGGTAGCTTAACTGCTCTATTTGCAAGTAGCAAATACTGTGTCTTACCGTTCCTAGTAAAGTGTCATGCACTAAGCATGTTCTTTTTGTCAAATGGTACTTGAGAATTAGTTTTGTAAATGAAATTTTAGTTAGTTGCTGAAAAAATTGATGAAACAAATGAGCAGTTTTTCAAGAATAAATATCTCAAATTACTTAGGTGCCATGGAATGTTTGAGTGTACGTTTTATTGTTCTTTTGTTGTTAATTCCGTAAACTTTTTGGTTTCAAACAAATCTACCTGATGCAGTGTAATGAAAACAATTTTGTAGATACTTATTCTTTAATACAAAAGTTTCTTATTGATAGAGGAGAGCTTCATTCACAGAAATGAAATTATTTCTTCCAAATGAAAATGATGGACAGAAATAGGGGGTGCATAGATTCACCTTTTACAGTCACTTCAGCCATAGGGCCTATATTTTGTTAATGTGCATAGAGGTATACCTTGTTCTTCTGAAAGTTTGCAGTATTTTTTTAAAGAATGGTATTAGCAATACACTGAATTCTCCTGTGTCCTTTCCTAAGGCAAAAGCTACTTTAGTATGTGCCATCAATAATTCTAACTCCTTGATTATGCTTTTTAATTTTTTTTTTAAACTAAGATTGATAAAATTATTTCTTGAGTTATGTTTACTTTATATTTGATTTTGGTGATGTGAGTTAGTTATTAGGAAATTTCATGCTGAGGATATTGTGTTATCAACCACATAAACAATTTTCTATTATCAAACTTTCTTTCATAGTAACTTGTATGGATATGGTTGACTTTTCACTATTTCCTTTGATTAAAAGTGCAGTTATCTTCTTCACTTGATTCACTTTGAGGAACTTAAAGCCAAAATTACCAAATATTTAAGACACACTAAATAAATTTAGTGTGTGGATTTCTGATTTTTTTTTAAACTGATCTTTAATAATTTAAAAAAGGTACTTATAGGATGCTTTGTGGTGTTTTTTGTTTTGCTGTTTCAGTTTTTTTTTCTCCTCTGTTCCTGCTGAAATACTAACATTTCATACAAATGTTCAGAATAGTATTATATATATATATATATATATTTTTAAAATGTATAATATATTAAATATAATGTTTATTTAAACATACAGGTTGAACTATCTAGGATACATTTAATATAGAAACAGTGGGGGAAATGTTAAGGGTGTAATGACTGAGGCCCATTATGCAAGGACTTGGTGGTAAAGGAGAGAATTTATACACAGAATAACTTTTTCTCTAATTTTTCTGGTTGGACCCTTCACTAACATTAATCAACATTTGCTTTCTCCCTTTCTCCTCCATTGTCTTACAAAATATTCTAAAAAGCTGAAGTAAACACCAAAACTTTGTTCATGCACTATTTTTTGGTGGTCTGAATTGTGCTATGCAAGGGCTTGGTTTGGCTGGTTTAAAATCAATTGAACATCACCTGATTCAGAATGGTGGATTGACTTACATGGGGTACTGTGGAATTAGCTGTATTTTGTTGGTTAAAGGTAAAACAGTGTGCCTTTTCTCTTGTAAGGGATTTGAATGGGTGTATCTATCAACATAAAATTAGACTGTTTGAATTAAGTGAAGCAGATTGAATGTGATTTGGCTGAAAACTTCCTCTGTCTGTTGACTTTTGCTGTCGTGGGCATTGCATTTTTGTATTTTATTTTGATGTAGGACCACTTAGATTGGAAAACATCTCTAAGATCATTAAATCTGACCATTAACCTGGTACTGCCAAGTCCACTGATAATCCATGCCCCTAAATGCCACATTTACATGTCTTTTAAATGTCTTCAGGGATGGTGACTCCACCACTGCCTTGGACAGCCTGTTCCAGTGCTTCCCTTTCAGTGAAGAAATTTTTCCTGATGTCTAAACTAAACCTCTCCTGCTTCAACATGTGACCATTTCTTGTCCTGTCGGTTTTTGCCTGGGAGAAGACCCTGAACCTTCCTCCTTACAGACAGTTGTAGAGAGCAATAAAGTTCCCCCTGTGCTTCCTTTTCTCAAGGTTGAAAGCTCTCAGCTGCTCCTCATTAGACTTGTGCTCCAGTGCCCTCTGGACACCTCAAGATTTTTCTTGTAGTGAGGGACTCAAAACTGACCACAGGATTGAGGTGTGGCTTCACCAGTGCACAGCACAGGGGAATGGTCATTACCCTGGGTAGTTTCACTCAGTTTCTGGAGTACACCCATGAAAGCCATGAGAAGACAGTTTCTCCAGGAGAGTGCTGTGTCAAAGTAAACTGTGTCAAAGACTTTACTAAATTCCAGGCACACAAAATTCACAGCCTTTCACTTACTCCACCATACTGGTTGGCTGGTCATGGGGGGAGACTAGGTTGGTCCAGTAGGACCTGCCTTTCACAAACCTGTGCCGGCTGGGCTTGACTCCTGGTTGTCCTGTATGTGCCACGTAACAGCACTCGAGATGATCTGCTCCATACCCTTATCCAGGATTGGTCATGACTGACAGGCTTGTAGTTCCCTGGATCCTCCTTTGAGCCTTTCGTGTAGATCAGCATCACCTGTGCCAGCATTCAGTCAACTGGAAGTGCCCCTGTTAGCAGCCAGGACTGCTTGTAGGTAATGGAAAGTGGCTTGGTGAGCACTTCCACCAGCGCCCTCAGGGCCCATGGATTCCATCTTGCCCCATAGACTTGTGCAGGTGTTAGGTGGTGTAGCAGGTCACTTAGATTATGGGGGGACTTCTTTCCCTGTCTTCCGGTTCAGTGGGCTGGGTACCTGAGAGCAGCCAGTCTTGCTTTTAAAGATTGAGGCAAGGAAGGCATTACTGCTCTTTAATGAGTCTGTATGAACAGTTTTATATCAAAGCAAGAACTCGTGTTAAAGAATTCACTGTCTGGGAGATATAGTAAGGCTGTCAGTGGGGAAAATCAGGTATCCTTAAATGAGATGTAGCCTGAAGGCTCAGAGAATCTCTTGCAACCATTGAAGGGAAAGAGAAACCCACTAATCTTAACACTGAAAGGGTGAAGCAGGAGGAACTGACATCTACATTAGGAATCTGGGCTGGAAGAAGGTGAGATGAGAGAGAGGGAGCTCCTTTTCCAGAACTCCGCTTCCTCTACCCCTGCCTTTTGCCAACAGGGAAAATAATGTAAAATGATTCTAGAAAAAGCTATTAAACCTTTTTTTTTTTTTTTTTTTTTTCTTTTACAGTGCTGAAGGATATTCTGGTGTTTGGAAGAGGGATTTTGAGGGGAGTTGAAGGGGAACAAATTGAGTGGTGGATATGAAAATGTATATGTTTGAGTACAATTTTCAGGAATTAAATGTGCTAACAAGTAGAACTGTTGCTATCCAAGTTATCTGTCATATGTGGGAGTTAAATGAACAAGCTTGTGAGTAGAAATGGATTTTTCAGCTGTATTTATGCATCCTTGGGAATTAGAAAATTTAAGTTAGGACAATTAAGGTGCCACAATATCAGTGTATATCTAGAGAATAATACTGAATTAAAGGGTGGTGAAGGTATCAAAGTGAGTCAAAGCATTTTATGCACTAGTGCTGTATTTTAGTCAGTAGCTCGACTAATCCCTTAATGTAAGAGTGATGTGCCACCACCTGGGGTATGTCTAGTCCTTGCTACTAAATTCCATTTAGTGTAATTCAATATGTCATCTTCTAACAATTGCAAGCTCTGAAGAGAAGCTGTTGTTTTATATGGCATTATTCAGCATCCTATTGTAGCTGGAACTTGTAGAGCTACTACAGAAAATAAAACTGGAAGGCCTTGTTTTTGAACATATACTGTTTCTGTAATTTACCTGGCTATTCCTGTGCATGCTGGGACTTCTGCAATGACTTGGTCTCTCTTCTCGTCCTAGTGGCCTCACTCCTTGTTTTCTAAGAAGTTGGTTTGCAGCTCCTGTATTGCTTAATTCTCTCTGCTTCTAGACTTAAGTACAGCATGGACTAAAACATGATTACCAATGCTTTTGGACATTTTTCAGAATATTTTCTATGCAGCAGTACTGTTTGTGTCAAGCACTTAATCAAACTTGTTTCTTTTTTGTTTTGTTGTTGCTACAGCTGCTTCACACAGGAGAAACAGTTTAGCAGTAGGTCTGTGATTTGTGAGGGCTTTTGGCTTTTGCTGGGCTGATAGTGTAGCTGGACACCAGGTTCCCCTCCAAAGCCTGGGATTTCCCTCCTTGACTGCTGAGAGAAAACACGAGGAAAGGCTCATGAATTAAGGACCCGGAGAGATCACACAGTGATTACTGTCATTGGCAAAACAGGCTGAACTTGGGGAAGTTGGTTGAATTTATTACCAATCCAATTAGAGTAGGATAATGAGAAGTGAAACCTACATCTTTCCTAACTCTTGTGTTCTTCCTCGGCCTAACTGCATTTACAATTCTCTGCCTTCTTCCCCCAGCCACTCTGGAAGACCGGGATAGGGGCTACACTCACTGTTTCTGCTTGTATCTTGAGAGTTTCATGGAAGTACAGGGTACACTGTTTCTGCTGCTCTGGTTGCAACTTGCTTCTGCTTGAGAACTTTTTTTTCCTCCTCCTTATGTTATCCCAGAGGTGCTGCTGCCATCACTGACTGTCTTAGCCTCAGCCAGTGGTGAGTCCATCTTGGGTGCTGGCTGACACTGGCTCTGTAAGATGTGAGGGAAGGTTTTACCAGCTTCTCAGAGAAACTGCCTTTGTAGCCCACCTACTCTAAAAACCAAGCCAAGCCATGCCCAGGATAAACAAAATCCAAAAGTTATTTATGTGCTTTCATTTTAACAGTGGCAGCTGTATTAGCAGCAGTCTTTACTGTACCATGTTTACTATGTTCTTTAGAACTGCAAACTTTTGTTTCTCAGAGGTGGTATTTCCACAAATAAGCATATTTATTTCCCACTTAAGTAAACATTAGTTGAAGTATTTTATAATGCCAGCCTTGATATCCTTTGTTAATATTAATTGGAGCCAGTCAGACATCTGTCTAAACATAATGTGGATCGTGTTGCTTTGTTCTCTTCTAAGAGAACTACTTTTTGTAACTGTTAAGAGATTCAGTCTTCTGTTTCATGCCTGTAGCAGGAATTCAAGTTTCCTGCTGCTCTTACTAACTTAGAATTACTGGCACCATCAGACTGTCATCTTTTCTAATGTTTAGATTCACACTTTTGCAAGAAATGTCAGATGCTAAATTGCCACTTACTATTCAGTGCTTTCTTTCTGCTTGACCAAGGGTGATGGTATTTTTTGAGTGCTGAATGCAGCCACCTTCTGATTCTGCACATGGGTTCACCAGTATGGACAAGAACTGCAGGGAGAAAGCAGGCAGTGATTGTTTTGTTTCCACTTCTGTGCTTAACTGGCTGCCCAATGGGAAGCAGACAATGACTCTGGTAATGGCCAAGCAAATGGGGGAAAATGGGGCTCACACACAATCCTTCAACACTAAGGAGTCGTGGGTAAGAGATCGCAAGTTTCTAATAGGTAGAAAAAGAGGAGAATTATAAATCTTGCATGCATGTAGAGTATCATGAATTTGACCTCCTCCTCTCTTATCAGAGCTCTGCTTCATCAAGGGGCCTTGTAGGAATATACATACTTAAAACTGCTGGAGTAAGCCATCCCCTAGAACAAGGGGTACAGTTATAGTTATTCTCAACAGTTCATTATCTTGTCTGTTCCAAAGACCACCCAATGACCAAAGTTCTGTAAGTTACCATTATAATTTAATGCTTCATTACTTCTTTTTTTTTTTTTTTCTTTTGTGTGTTTTCCCCTTTGCCATCCCTTTTCCTTGGCTAAGCAGTCATAGTAGTTTTCTTGAACATTTTCATGTTTAGTAGACTTGAGTTCTTTTCTAGGGATACTCTCCAGTATTTTCATATTTTCTTGAGAAAATTGCCTGAGATTGGCAATAGAACTTCTGTTTAGTATGTGATGTCCTCAGATGAGTTGGAGGGCTTTCTCATGTTTTGCAGTCTGTATTCCTGTCTACACAGTATAATGCCACTACTGCCTTTTCTCATTATAGTATCGCGTGTGGATTTAAGTTCATTTGTGCTGACAGGGTATCTTCATGTGAACTCTTCTATTACTTATTAATAACACTTTTTCTATTTGTTAACTGCTCTTTTTCTAAGACCCTCTTTTTTCTATTTTTTAATAAAAAACAATACTTTTAAGAAGTGGATGAATGTAATACATGCTATAGCAATTTATGATCTTGCTGTAATGTTACAGTTTATTCTTTTTTTTGCCAGTTGATACAGTGCTCAAAACCTTGGGGTGTAAAAGGCTAATTTTGTGCTTCAGTTCTCTTCTATGACACTGATTTACTCTGCTAATTGACTCTACCATCCCATGCCCCCTTCCCACAAGACCTGATGAATTAGTACCTTTATGACTCTTCTTACCAGTTTAGTTAGAAAATAAAAAGAAAAGTTTCCCACCCATTTCAGGATGGGAATGAAAGCACTTTTTAAATGGCTCGCAAATAACACTGAGCTAATTTGTAATTTGTTAAAGTGTGCCATCTCAGACGCACTTCTGAAACTCAGTCTACAAAATGAGTACTTTGGATATATTCCATTGTTGGTTATGCTAATATGACTTATTAATATTGTCAGTTCTTGTGGGATGTAGGTTTTTTTGTTATTGTTTCTGATTAATCAAATGGGGGGAAAGTTGTAGATCTGTGTGTTATAATGCATACTAATACTTCTCTGTCTTTTACAGGATATATTGGTAGTAAAATATTTCTGTATCCAAAATATGATTATATCTAACTTTTTTTTTTTTTTCTTTGCAGATATTTTCCAACTTATCTCTGAATGAGCGTTGCCTTTCAGTGTCATTAGTCTGTAAATATTGGCGTGACCTCTGTTTAGATTTCCAGTTTTGGAAGCAGCTGGATCTCAGTAGTCGTCAGCAGGTATGAAAATGTCATTGTGGAATAACTCAGAAGTCAAGACTTTGTTCTTAGATCTTGTACTTTTGACCAGGGGGAAACAAAGGAAACTCATAAGATGGTGATGCTCTGTAGTTTCATGGATTTTTCTGCTATTAGCTGAAAATGTCTGGACCCATAGATTGGTTCCTTTTAAATATAATGTATTTTGTCTGACATCAGTTGTTAAATAGTGTGAGCACAAGTGCTGTTTGAAATGGGTTGTGGGTTATTTGTCTCAACTCTGCATCAGATAGTCTGGAACTATCAGACCTCTTATTAATTCTAAGACAAACATAAGCCTTTCTGAGGATGCTGTAGTTGGAAGAAGGTTATATATGTGGTGTTTTCTCTGTTTGTTTTAACAAATTTTCTTGATTTTATTCAGCTGGTATGGCTCTTAATCACTAGAAAAGAGACTGTGTTTGATTTTTTTTTTTGTTTTTTAAACCTTTAGCCAATCATAGAATGAAATATTTGTAGGTTTAATTTAGTGAAATTGAAATCCCTAGGAACCTAGCCTTAAATTGTACAGGGCAACTTCCCTCCTTGGAAAGCTTTAGGGGTGCCAGTATTGTTTGGCCACTGTCCTTGGGTTTCTTGTTGAGTAGTGACTTGCAGGGGTTAATAAGCAGTATCTTGAGAATATCTTGAGAGTTTCATGGAAGTACAGGGTACAGAGAAATAACAACTGGACGGTTGCATTTGAAGAAGGATTCTTTTTTCTTTGCAATTATTTGGTGTTATGGTTTAACCCCAGCCAGCAGCCAAGGCTAAGGCAGCCCCTTCCTCACTCCCCTACCAGCAGGGCTGGGGAGAGAACTGGAAGAATAAAAGCTACAAGACTCATGAGTTTAAAGACAGTTTAATAGTGAAAGCAAAAGTTGCACACAGACACACAAAACAAGCAAGACAAAGAATCAATTCACTGCTTTCTATAGGCTGGCAGGTACTTAGGCTTCCCCAGCAGAGCAGGGCCTCCTCACACAGAGCAATGACCTGAGAAGACAAACTCATCCCTGGAAATGCCCCTCCCTTCCTCCTTGTTCCCCTCACTTCATGCACTGAGCATGATGCCACATGGTCTGGCATATCCCTTTGGTAACTTGGGGGTTACCTGTCCTGGCTGTGTTCCCTACAAACCTCCCAGCCTCTTTGCCAGCATGGCCAGGTGAAAAGCAGAAAAAGCCTTGGCTCTGTGCAATCCCTGTTCAGCAATGAAAGAACCAGCACAAATCCAAAACATAGTCCCAAGTTGTCACTGTGAAGAAAATTATTTCTACCCCAGGCAAAACCAGCACCACTCTTTTCCATCTTAACACCTGCCTGATGAAAGAACAAGAAAAAAAGATCTGACTTGCTACAAATAAAAACCATATAGAATGCAGCAAAGACTGCTCATCAGCTGTATAAGACAAAAATCAAAAGGGATTTGTGTTGCTCTCTTGCCCTCTTTGGTTAAAGCTAAATCTTCTCTATGCCAAGTGATGGGTAGGTCTTTCTGAATGGTTCTTTGTAGGATTGTTGTCTTTTAAGTCACTTTGGTTAACTACAATGTCTATAGATGCAAAATGGATTTAATGTTTTTTTACAAAGGTGTTAACTAAACTTTGCTGTCTGACATCCAGGGGCTGCTCTGTCAGCCACCCTGGCACCGCCTGCTTGGGACTGAAGCTGCTCCGCAGTGGCAGCCCCAGGAAAGTGACGGATGCCCTGCTTGGCTCCCTGCACACCCCACACAGTCAGACCACTTTCCTTACTGCCTTGACTTCAGGTTTCCCACAGCAGAGTCTCAGACCTCTGGATAATCTAGCTGTTATTCTGTGCAACAACAGAATAACAGCTCAAGCTGGAGGTGGAGGGACCCCAACAAAGGGAACCCTGTGCTTTATATCCTCACAGTCTGTGCTTGGGTACATGAGGGGCTCTTGGCTCCTGCTGTATTTCCAAGTATTCCTCACCTGGCTGTGCCACAGGTCTCAGTGCCCTTTGTTGTGCAAAGGGCTGGCACCAGTTCATGGCCTTTTGCCTCTGGCTGTGCCACCTGGAGCTCAGCCTGAGCTCCCCTGCAGCTGCACCCTGAGTGTATTCCTCAACATTTATTGAGCATACCTTCTAATACATTAAAATGAAAAAAGAAAAGTTTTAAGGTATTGAAACACTGCCTTTCCATACAGCGTTACTACAAGTAACAAACATAATGGAATGAAGGCTAACACAATTGCCATAGGGCAGGAATTATTATCAATATGAAATCACATATATTTCAGTAAACAAAAGCAGTAATGTTTATTGACTGCAAGTTACATAGTTCTTTTATTAGTTAGTGTTCTACCTTCTGTGGGTTAAATGATTCCTGCACTTCTTATGGTAATTAGTCCACATTCTCAGTCTTTCTGGTCTTTCGGGTTGGTGGTTTGTGGTGTTTGCCATCTCCCCTTGCCAGAATCACCTTTTACTCAGTTGGAGGTGATTCAACACAGTTGCTGAGTTGGCTTTGTCAGTTTCTTCCTTATCTAAGAAGTTCTGCCAAATGTCATTGTCTGAATTCTGCATTCTTTATGTCCACTGTCAGTAGTACATTACTCTCCCCAAGCTTTGTTAACCTCTCTTAGGAGCTGAGGTCATTAAAGCACATCAGGCCCTAAACCTTAATAAGGCAATTCTACCAACAAGTAGATTATCTTTCTAATACCTGGATATCACAGGTAGTCTATTCATGGCTGAAAAGAGAAGTAGGTCTGTGGTTACCCTTCTAACTTTGGAGCTCAGTCTGTTTGACAGAGAGCTTCTGTCAAGTTGCACAGCCATTTGGGATTCTTTTTGTGGTGAAATAAATTCCTCCAGCTGCGCGTATTTTCTGTACTTGTCTCGATGTTGCCTCTCCCTCTCTGAGCTTTATCATGAAACCATCTAGCCACAGTCTACGTAGTCTGTCGGAACTGGCTTTCCCCCAGTAGCCCATATTCTATCAAAACCATCAGGCCCCCCAACCCCTGAAACAAACGAATTACAGTAAAACACCAAGCCATTGGTAGTATTTGTAAAGGAGATACAGTTTTGTTTTTCCTATAGCTCATGGAAATGCATCTTACAAGCAGCTATTTTAGTCCTAATGACATAAAAGATCAGTATGGAAAAAATTACATGTGAGCTTTTTTTTTTTTTTTTCCCTTTGCAGGTGACTGATGAGCTGTTGGAAAAAATAGCATCAAGAAGCCAGAATATTACTGAAATCAATATTTCTGATTGTCGCAATGTGTCTGATACAGGAGTATGCATATTAGCAATTAAGTGTCCTGGGCTCCTAAGGTATACTGCCTACAGGTGTAAACAGCTTTCTGACACCTCTATTATTGCAGTTGCCTCTCAGTGTCCTCATCTTCAGAAAGTGCATGTGGGTAATCAAGACAGACTCACTGATGAAGGCCTGAAGCAGGTAACCACCCATTCCACAAATTACTTAGTATATTTCAGCTTAGCAACTAAAAGAAGATATCCTTTCTTAGGATTGATTTAATTAAAATATCAACAAATCTTCTGTTTTAAAAGTTGGTGTATGGAGAGTTTTTTTGGTGCAGTGAATACTGTTCTCTAGAGACTGCACATACTTTCTTTTTTCTTTTTAATACCCAGGGATTGAATGATTGCTTTTGTAGTTAAATCTGCAGTTTGACATCCTACACTTCACATCTGTGAAATTTTCCTGAGCTTGGTTGCAATTCAAAACCTGTGTTGAAGTAACTCTCTTTGCTTTATGAATGCTGAAGGTGACTAATACCTTTATTTGTTAGATATGCAAGAAGGTTTCATCCACAAGAAAATGTTAAAGGAGCACTTATGAGTTAGGGTAAATCAAATAAACTTAAGCATAAAGGCATTGTTAGCTACCTGAACACACAGTAAATAACTTAGCTATTAGGTGCTGCTCTTAACTCCATTTTGTTGACCATAGTTAGCAACTTTATTTTGCCACACGTGTAATTAGAATCTTTTGTTTGCATATAGTGTTTCAAAGCCTGAAAAGAAAGATAATTTTTAATGGGGGGTGGAGAAGCAGAAAAACGCCTTTTCTCCCATCTCTTCATTTTAGTCAAATTCCATTGGTGTTTTTTTTTCCCTTTGATTTCATTAATTGCAGCTCGGTTCAAAATGCAGGGAATTGAAAGACATACATTTTGGGCAGTGTTACAAGATCTCAGATGAAGGAATGATCATCATAGCTAAAGGCTGTCTGAAGCTGCAAAGAATATATATGCAAGAAAACAAATTAGTAAGTACATATCATGATTTTTTTTCTTCCCAGGGCATTTTGATTGTCAAAGCTTTCTCTTGCTCTTATCTTTTAAAAATTTTCTTTAGAATGGCTGCTTTTTGCACGTGAATTGCTTAAAAATGTTCCTGGCTGTGAAAATTGCAGTTCTACAGAGATGGCTCAGAAGGTGATGCAAAGTACAAGTTAAGCTAAATGTATTATCTTGTTTTTTAACACGGTATTTCAGGAATAATTGTTTGGAAACTTCGTGGTGTGTACAGGAAAATATTTAGTTCATGTGGAATGTTTCTTTTGTTTCTACAAGTGCAGTAGAAAGTGCAAACAGCTATAAGATTTTTGCAGCTTGGGTTCTTGATTACAAGTGACACACTCTGATAATGTTTTCTTGAAATATATCACTTTGTCATCAGGATAGTGTGCCTGTGCTAGTAGAAGGAAGTTGTTGAGGAGTAATAAAACAATCTTGCTTCCTAATTCTAAGCAGTCTCTGAAATGATGGTTTTTAAAGTAGGAAGAGAGTGGCTTGTAAATGGTATAGCAGAACGGTGTCTTAGGATTTTTCTAAAATTTCATTTTGTTTAAAATTTTGTTTCTTGCAAAAAAAATAGTGAAACATGCTTGCAGTTGAATTTTTAGCTGTCAGCTAATGTCATGGTTACAACCTTTGTGTGGAACAAATAAATTGTGTTTGTAAGAAAACAGCATACCTTGTATTCAAGAGACATTTGATATTTGGCTTCAAATAGAGACATGCTAATGCGCAAGATTGGTTTATGTTTAAAAAAAAAAAAAATCTGAAATCAACAAAAAAGAAATAGGCAGAAGTTACTGGTTTTGGTCAGACTACAGAAAGTTGAAAAATAGGAGATAGAGGCCTAAACTGAGATTTCTGTATAGTTTAAATGCAGAAAAAGGGCATGATCCTCCTCCTGTATTGAAACACAATCTTGAATACTGTCAGAGCTAGTCCTTCCAATACTTACCTTAATACATAAAACCTTTAAATACGAAAAAGAAAAATAAATGATCTGAGATGTCTGGAAGGAAAAACCTCCTACTTCCTTCTCTGGAAAGAGAAACGTGGGTTAATTAAAATCATTTGAGTTTGAACGGAAGAGGAAAACCTTCATGATTTGCCTAACTGTATGTGAAATATGGCTTAATTGTAATTAAGGATGCAGTAAGTTTAAATATCCACATAAGTGCTTTATCATTGGGAAATATGGAGGCAAACTATTAACTTAGCATTCCTTGTAGATGCATCTTGGAATTCTCATCATTGAATTTTTTACTATCTTTATAGTATGAAATGTAACCTAAGAAGTTGTTATTGCAGTTACTAGCACTTAAGGACTTTGTGGTTTTAGTATCTGAATTGCCATCAAAGTTCCTGGTTGAAGTGGAGCTTAATAAGTACCTTAATGCTTTTTAAGGCAATTGTGAAATGTGCTCTTAATTTGGTTGCCTTCATTGTTGAAAACATAGCACTGATTTTTAATTGCAGAGAAGACAAAAATATTTGTTGTCAAATTAATAGGAAATTTATCTAATTTTTTTCTCTTCTGGTAATTTGTCTAGTGACTTACCAAGACTGAATTTTTGCCTGGTTTTTCATATATATACTTCCTTTTTTTCATATCTAATTGTACTTAAATTCCTGCCCATCCTTAATTTTTCAGGGGGAAGAAAAAGTCTTGGGGCAAACTTGGTATAGCTCTGTAAAATTAAAATTCAGCTCCATAAATCTTCATATGTACACATGAAATAATTTGTGAAGCTGTTATGAACTCCAGGGTGTTTGTTGGATCCCGAGAATAAAATAACACTTGAACAATGCTACTTCATGACAAAGCTGAAGAAGCTGCTCTGCTTTCCCCTTGCTACGGGCAAGAGACTTTCAAGTCTTGTTGCAGTGCAGTTTTGTGTGATGTAAGACAACTTTTAAGAAGTTCTCATGCAATTGTAAAGTGGAAACTTTTACATTCCAAAATAAGTAAAAAATACAGGAATTGTTTAGTTGTGTAATTACCTTAAAAGGGAGTAATGGTTGGCAAATGGTTTGTCAAATTCTGTGGGTTACTTTTCTCCCTTCTAAAAAAATGTCCTTGGTGTTTGGTGTGGCACATAGTACTTCCTTCTCCTCTGGTGAAGAAGATGGCTTGGGGAAATGGGTTTCTGTGTGTGTGTCTTTTCAAAATAAGTATTCATTCTCTGAAATCAAAATATTCTGTCTTAAGAAAAGTGTTCTTTACGTACAAGGGCTTTATCTGTGTATTTAAAATTTATACATTGTCAGTATGTTAGGAAGAGGACTCCTATTGTCCCTCCCCTTTTAAGCAACTGCTGTAGCATCCATGTAAATAATGTAAATAGTCTTGTGTTTTGTATTTTCTTGTTTATTCCTTTCTCAGAGGTGCTCAAAATCATGACTGTTACAGGCAATTTCTGTTAATTTCAAAATGTATAGTGCATTACAGATAGTACCTGATGGCTGAGTTTTCATATAGGCTTGTCTCACACTAATGGGTTTTACACTTCAAAAATACATCTAGGCAGAGGCAACCATCAGCTAAATAATGCCTTTGTGAATGTTACTTTGTAGTGAAATGTGTGTGGATCAGGCAACACATGTGTTACTTCATCTGTTGCTAAGTAACTCTGTTATCAGACTGCTGAGCAGAAACAGAGAAAGGAGAATTTATGTTCTGATTGTTGAATATGCTAGTCATTTCACAGAAAAATAGACCCTTTCCTGTCTTTGAAGTGCTGATTATGTCATGGTAATAAGCAAAAGCTGCAATTAATAGATGGGACAAAGGACGTAGGAGGATAAAGTTAATGTTGCATGGCGAACTCAACAACAGAAGGTTGTTGTTATTTGCATGACTGTTTAGGATTTGTGTCTCTTTGAAACATATTTATTTTTCCTCTATCCTTTGAATGAAAGAACAATTATATGCTGAACCTCTTTTCTGAAGCATACTGGCCAAATTTAGAACCTAGTGAAAAAAAAAACCACCACCAACTTTGCAGGACTTAGGAAGTGTACCACTGTGTTGTCTTTCATCATCTGCTCCCAGCCAGTCTGATGCAATTGAATAGTCTCACAAAATTTCAGGTCAAATGGAAGAACAGATTATAGCTCTGTCCAGACAAAACTAAAGAATTTCATGCTTTCTTGACTGAATTTAGTTGGACTTCTTATTCTATGGTTATGACTTATTTTGTAGTATGTTGTAACTTTTCTTTGCATCTTGTGAATGTTCAATGTGAGTTAAGCTGGTGGAAGATGGGTTAATTTCATTGTTATCTTTGTAGCAAATGCTGTTTTTTATCTTTCCACCCCACACAGAGAGTACATAGCTTAGGTGCAAAGTCAGAGAACTGCTCCACACTAACTTGCAGTATTCTCACTGAGACAAAGAGCCAGGGATACTTAACCTGAATTGCTTTTATTGCCACCTTGCATAGCAGGATGGAGTCCTAAAAGGTTTTAAAGGTTGACTACAGTGCACCCAAACGGAAGGGTTATCTCCAGAAGCTTTTGCACAAGCTGTCTGTTTTCCTTATTTTGATTAGAGTAGGTCTAAATTTGGGAGCTAACTGTAGAGCTGGAGAAAACCCTTCTCCACTTTACTAATTTGATTTAACATACTATTTTCTTTTTAATTGCATTTCCTTAACTGGGTGACTTAATAGCTAAAATTATAATACAATGGCTGCTGAAACTTAAGAGGTGGTAGTTACAGGCATGTTCCTCCCTATTCTACCCAGTGTTTGCATTTCTTTGTGGTGAACCAGATATGGATAATGAGAGAGAGCTTCTAAAGATGAAGTGAGGTGGAGTTTTAGATACTGCGAGAGAATGACAACATTCCTGCCTCTACAGTTTGTTCCCATGCTTCATCTTCTCTTTTACAACCTCATTTAGGAGTGGATAGGCTACTGCAGTAGCTCCTATGGCAGCACTTCTTCCTTTCCAATAAAATCATGTTGTGAAGTAGATCCTTAGAGGCAAATAATTTGTTTGATTGTTCCCAAATATGTTCATTAAGGCAGTTAGAATATAAGTTGACCATGTTTCTATTTCTTAGACTCTTGATTCTTCAATTTCAAGATAACCAAGTTTTGGCCCAGTTGGCAATATGTTTGATACGTGGTAACACTTTTTAAGCACATATTTTACAGGTGGCTATTTAACAGTTTTTTAAGATGAGTATTCTGTAAGTGTTCTGCTTACCTTTGCAGTTTGCAGTAGATAAGGGTTAAAATTAAAGTTAACTGTGATGCTATGTTTGATAGAAAATACAATGCTTAAGATATGTGAATAATATACTTAAGTTTCAGTAAAAATGAATTAAGGTAGACTAAACAGAATATTACAGTTTTCTCACACAATTAAACAATCAGCATATGCCTTTAAAACATTGACTGGAATCAACTTAGTATGAAATGCAAAGGAAAAAAATAAACTTAATTCTCATATTTTTTGAATAATCAGCATTGTGTAAGCTGTTAAATTTATTTTTGTCTTTTAATGATATTCCTCATCCCACTTATTTCTTTACTTTGGGAAGCATTTCCCTTACTGCTTCCTGCTTGTCATCTACAAACACTTACTTCAGCATTGTACCTTGTGTCACAAACATTGAGAGGAGAGAGTATTGTGCTTTCAGTTCAGCCCAGGCAAATTATTTCAGGAAGAATGTATTATAAGGCATATAAACTGAACAGTGTCAGATGTTTATAATGCATGGAAGTAACTTACTTTTTTTCGATGGTAATAAGTAAATGAAAGAAATTTTTGGGAAAAGTATTACTAAAGAATGTAATCTCCCTGTCCTTTCTCCATCCCCCACAATATATTCCATATGCTATTTCACATTTTACATACAGTTATGTATGTTTTACATACAAACTGTTCTACTTGAAGAAATTTCAGAAGAAGAATTGTGCTCCCATGTTTCTTTAGGCATACTTTCTGTATGTAATATTTTTGAATGACTTTATTTCATTGCTTGAGGTTTTGAAAAGAACTGTAGTTGTTCCAGACTTCTCCCTTCAATTACGGTTTTTACAATGAAACCCCCATGTTCAGAAGGACCCTGCTGCTTTTTTCTTTGCAGACACAGGTGCCTCCTCCTTCAGGTGTGACCTAGGTTTCCTGCAGCAGAATCTCAGACATCTGATTTATAAAAATAACAGGTTTAACAGAGATACAGCATCAGGTCAGGCATCAGTTGGGTGCCTTCAAAGAGGGACCCAGAACAAAGAAAACTCCAGGCAATTATATCCTTATGACTTATGCCCCCGCCTCTCACACACTCTTCTCCTGCTTTGATCCAATGGTGATTTTTGGTTCATGGCCTTCTAGCACTTTTCCGATTTCTTCGTTCATGTCTACCACACAGGCAGGCCTTTTATTTCTTGTCTCATTGTGTTCCAGCTTCTGCTGAAGAACTCTAACCTTGTTTTCTGGTTTTTTTTTCTGATGCACCTGCTGACTGGCAGATCATGGAAAGCTAAAAAAGCACTAGTCTTAATATAATGAACATTCCTAGCAACAACTGAAACATCACTATGTTATCAATATTCTTTTCATACTAAAGCTAAAAAACAGCATTGTACCAGTTCCTAGGAAGATGGCTAGGCAAATTAATTATTCCAGCTGAAAGCATATCTAGTCTAAGTTCACAGCTTCTGGCCTAAGGCTTCAGCAAATCCAGCTACTGATTCTAAACAAGCAACACACTAAATCACATGGCTTTGTAGCTTTGTGTAGCTTGTCCTACTTAGGACTTGTTTGTGCTGCATAACTGCCATCTTTCAGTTACTAGCTGCTTGCTAAAAGTGTATATACATATTCAGGAAGATGGTGGAATCATGGAATGGTTTGGGTTGGAGGGGACCTTAAGAGTTCTGGTCCCAACCCCACTACCACAACATCAGCAGGCCACATGGCTCAAAGCCCCATGCAACCTGTCCCCTTCCAGGGATGGGACATTCCACAGCATCTCTGGATAACCTGTTCCTGTGCCTCACCACCCCCACAGTAAAGGATTCTGTACATACCGAGATGGATTTCTTTCTTGTGTAAACTGTATATCATAGCTTAGGATAAAGATGTTTCATTTTCTGTCAAGTACTAAATTAGAGATTTCTAAAGCAAAATCTCTGTGCAGATGGCATGCTGATTGTATGCACTAGTAACGATAAACTCCCTCTTGTATTTTAGTTTCTCAAACACTTTGCATACACACCAGAACCACCTAATGTACCATAAAAGTAAGGTACAGCACTTTAAAAATGCGCTTAACAGCCATAAGATGAGGTGTGGGAACTCATGCTTTTTTAAGACCTACATGACACATCTGTCTGGTAGTAAAAATGTTATGGAAAAGATTGTCTTTTGACAAGCTCTTCTGAAACATTTACTTTATTAATTTTTTAACAATGTAAAATGATTCAGTCAACTTCTTAGAAACCTAACTTATGGAACCTTATTTGTCAGATTTCAATCCTTGTGGTCTTTTTTTTGGGTCTTTTTTTTTTTTTTTTTGTTTATATCTGTTGCATTTTGACCTGGGCAGTTTCTGTAATACTGTTCCTGCAGTGGAGTTTATGCCAAGTTTGATGTTAATATAAGGGAAAAAGGCAAAGCTTGTGTACATATGCGTAAATCATCTACATGTATCTGCTGTGAAGGCATTAGAACCACAGTGCAGGAGTCAGACTTTTATTTTCAGTATAACTTTCTGTAAGTACTGTGTCTAAACACGGTGCAGTGTTGTCACCCTTAGGTGGCGGCATTGATTTTGCAGTGGTGATGAGCTTCCAGCATGCGATGTGGGTAATTGTCAAAGTGCCACAGACGATTTCTGGATATTATGCTGGTTCCACAGAACCCGTGTTCCCTTCAGCTGCCAGGATTGCTGTCAGAGTAATTCTAAAGTGTCTCAATAAGGTCAGCTGTATGGTTTCACCACTTTCTGCTTTTCTGTTTTTTCTTATTAGACAGGTACTGCATTTCCATGCTGTGAGTTTACTTGACATGTATGCTCTGTGTGTGTACACATTTAAAAGAAACCAAGACCTGGAGTTGTAATCTGTATTGTTGCATTAATTATACTTTTTGACTCTTGACAGGTTACATGTGGTTGATTAATGGCTCCACCTACACTACTGTTTAAAAGACTTCCAGATTTGATATTGTTAAAAAATAAGGCATGATGCCACTAAAGGCATTTATTTGGGCTGTAATTTGTTATCACTTTTAATAAACATTCTATGCCTAAAAATGTGCAGTATGTATACTGAAGATTAATGCAATGATGAGTAATGGAATAAAAGAGTGGAAAAGTGGCTGATATAGTACTTTTTTTTACTTTTTGGGCTGCATGATAAGGTTTGTTTATTATTATTAAATATAATATATATTATTTATATTTATTATTATTTATTATAAACATTAGAATAATTTCATACTTGCAGATGATGTATTTTGCATATCATTTTAGTAAAGGTTAAATAGTTTATTTATACATTCAAGTAACATCTTTTTATGCCTGTGCATTAATGGCTGGCATGTTAATGTTGTACATCAAACTTAGGACGAACTGTAACAAATAATGTTCTCACTGTTGAAGATCCTGATATTGGAAGTCCAAATGGATGGAGGTAATGCAAAAATCCTAAATGCAATATACAAGCAAACTTCAGCAAGTTGTGAGTTTTAAATTTTGAGTTAGAATATAGGCATTTCTGCTTTTTTTTTTTGTATGTTTTTTGACTGCTCTTGTTGTTGAATAAGTTATTTGAGCTTTTAATTAAAAACTTGATCACCAGGAATTGGTAGCCGGATGTGGAGCCCTTTCAATTGTTTGAAATAACCATATTTATTTCTCTTTTGGGATCACTGGCATTACATTACTTTAGTCATAAACCAAATTCCATGATACTAGAGTGAAAAATCCTTTCACTAAAATATATGCTGTTAGATATTAAAATTAACTAAATGGAGCTGAGATTTCTGTGGTTTGTTTTCTTGCTGGGATTTTTTTTTTTTTTTGTTTAGTTGTTTTAATCTGGTGATATCTTGTGTTGAAGAGAGCACTGGAAAACTCCAGATGAATCAGTTGTAGGTTCTTCATCTGTTAAGTCGGTATTTTGACTCATGTTGTACTTTCTAAGAGTTTTCAGCCATTCACTAAGGATAGCAGTAAATCAAAACTGATGATATTTCTCTCAGTGAACTGTGATGCATACTGAAAGAGATCATAAGCATGATGCTGTGAAGCAAATCTCTTAAAACTGTCAGTATCATTATTTTAAAATAGTGGTAATTTGCATCAATCAAAGATAATACAAATACATTTTTATTTGTATGCGACAGAGACAAGATTATGTAAAAGTAATGAATGACAGGCAGGCATCTTTGTTTATATAATTTCCTTCCAACAAATTCCAGTTGAACTTTTTTATCTTTATGAAGCTAGAAGAATCAACTTGTCAAATTTCTGGAGCTGTGGGAAAACACTTTTGTTTCCCAAAGGACTTCACTGTAATAATAGGTTACAGTTTTTTGGTGTGGGAGACCAAATCATTAGGGTGCAAGTTCTACAAACGTGTACATTTCCTCTTCTCATCTTTCTACCGCAACTGGTACCAGGGAGCACATATATAAATACACCTTCTATTTGCTATCTGGAGGTCCTCTTCCAGGTAGTTGTGTTCTCCAAAATGCTGCATTGTTGGTAGACAGTGTTACAGGCAAATTGAACAGGCAGGAGATCAAACTGCTGTAACCATCATAAATACTGTCTTTTCTGAGTCAAGGTTAAATTATTACAAGTTTTGAAACTGCAGCTTGAGTCCCCCAGTGGGTAAATTTTTGCATTTATACTTGGATTTACCCTTAAATTGCAAATGTATCGCCCATACATACTTTATGCACTTTCATCCTAGGAATTACAGCATTATTTATTTTAGAATTTACTATGGCCTTACAACTGTTGTTGTTTTTTTAATGCAGAATGATAATGTTTAAAAAACTGTGTCTGAGCTTTACACACAGGTGCTTTGCAGTTGTTGTAGCTAATTTAGAGCTATGTGTAGCTTTGCGCCAGTATTTTTGAGAGTTCTTATCTTAGTATTCCTCCCCTTCCTTGATTTGTGTAGCTGGATTTTTTTTTTAATTATTATTTTTCAGTAATAACTACTAAAAGTTCTATTGTGTCTAGGCTTTCCCTAAAAATTCTCCATAAAAATGTGCTGGTGGTCCCTCTCCTACCACCATGGTAGAATTACAAGTATGCTTTAAGAGTATTTTCTACATGAAGCATCAAAATGTAAATTAGAAAAAAAAAAAAAGTCTAGATTACAAAATCATGAAAATTATCAAATATGATTGGAAAGTACTTATTTTTAAATCGTTTTCCTCTTACACATAGAGAAAAATAAACAAAAAACAATAAAAAAGGCAAGGTTTTCATAATGTATTTTTATTTTCCTCATTCTCAAAAGAAAAAAATATACTGGATTTGTTAACTGGGTCAATGGGCCAACTTCATTGTGGGTGGGTGTGCACTGCTGAGAGAAGTTTTCCAGAAGATTTCCTGGGGCTGCTTCCAAGAGCTGCATTTTTGCTGTGATTATTGCACGTAGTGCCTGCTACTGGGGGCATGGTTGTGCCTCTGCCATGGTCACCCTTGTTAGCACACGAGCCCTGTGCCCAGAGGGTTTGTCAGTAGGCCTTGTGTGTCTGGAGATGTTACCCTGCTGGGGCTGTCTGTGGTTTTGTGCCAGAGGTGCAGATGTATAGTTCACCACTGTCAGGCTTTGCAGCAGGATGTAGGTGTGACACGAGGTGTTTGCTCTGCACAAAACGTCAGCTTTGGAACACTCATCATCTGCACAAGTTTCTTTTACTGTATTTTTCAGTCTGTTCATGTTTGGAGACTTCAGAGTTTTTAAAAAATGCGTTTATAAAAGCACTTTTATAGTATTATGAGTTATAAATTTTATAGTATTATATAGTATTCCACTTTTCTTTAAAGTAGCCTTAAAGTTTTTTAGTATTTTTTTTTATTTTTCTGTTTAAAATATGTGAAAATGAAAGTTCTTGGTTGCACTGAGATTACTGGATTGTTTTGGTGGGAGTGGGAGTGTTTGCTGTTGCATGGGTCCTTGAAAATAACAGGAGTTACTCATCTATGAAGAGAATCCTACAATTACTACAATTGTGTAACATGAGTGAGAGATTTGTGATTTTATTCCTGAAATTGGATGATTTCAGCTACTACATAAGGCTGTTTAAATATATTGTAATATATTTGTTATTGCAGAAAGATGGGAAGTTCTAGAATGAAATAGTGGTTGATACTCTCTGTGATTTTAGGCATTTCTGAAAATATCTTAATGGTTTTCACTTAAATAGTTTATGCTTTGTAGGTTTCAGAACAGCTCTATCTTATATTTTTTTTTTCCTTCATTTTTACTATGTCTCTTGCAGCTCAGAATACCTTAGAAAATTTATTATTCGCATAGAGCTCATTCTTGAGCTAATATCCTGGGGTTTTAAAAAATGTCTTTTAGCACTGTACTATCTGGAAAATAGATCTGTTGCTCATAGACTACAGTTTCTCCAGGTGTTGAAATATTTGCAACAAAGTTTCAGGAAGTTTTGGATGAAAATGATCCAAATTTTAATGAAACAGAAAGAGAATATAAGTCTTGTAGATGTTCTGTGCTTTTTTTGCTTTTCTTTTTAGTATCGCTTGGTAAAGGTGTTGCAAATAAACTATTATGGAAGGATTGCTACAGCTGACCTTTTGTTTTTTCAATTGTGATACTAGTCCTCCATGAAATGATGTAAAACTGCGGTGCCTGTAGAGATAAGTGGTTGGTGTTATTTTTTTGCTGGGAGAAAAGCTGTATGTACAGTGAATTTTAAACTTGAATGGCACTAATTTCTTACTAATTCTTTTGTACGAATGGAAAATTTGGAGGACAGTCCTTTGGAGGAAGTAATTTTTTGTAAGAAACAATATCCTTATGATTATATCTGGTAGGACTGTCATGTCTTGTGAATGCCACTACCTACCTCCTCTGTACACTTTATTCTGTGGTGGGTAAAGTTATCTGGAAATTCCAAACTTCTCTGAAGGTATTCCAGGCATTTCAGATACTGTGGCAGTAGCCTCATTCTTGTTTTCATGCAGGTGACAGGTGGGCTGCATTACAACATAAACTCAGGTAGATTATTGTTTTCCTCTCCTGTAAAGCACTCTGTCCTGGGACTGAAAAGTACTATTGAAACAGGGGATATCCTGGATTTTCATGATACTGCTGGCTTAGTTCATTGGCTTGTACTTTTACATGGCAGTAGTGATTCTTGGACTGTAGGAAGAGATCTAATATATCTGTGAATTGACACCCTCCCAAAATAAAAACTGGATGAGCTAATGCAAAAAGCTGTCATGCTAAGTTCTTTTTTTTTATTGCTAACTTTGGCTTAACTAGTAATTATTTCCTCTTATCTTATGGAGAAGATAGTAGTGCAGTTCCTACATTAAAGTAGGCATAAGTAGAATACTGAAACAAATATTTTAAGCTCCTGCTCTCAAACTACAAGTATTTGTCAGAGAAATTTCAAGTATATTCTAATCAAGTATATCCAGATGCCTATTTTGACAATTATTGTAAATTTTAAGCTATTTACTTAGTAATGCATAGGAATGTGGTGTCCTGTGACACTAATTCAACCATATGCAATGTATATGTGTTTTTGTGTCTGCAGAACAATGTCTACTTGTCATTCAGCAATAGATTCTAAGTTTGAAGATGGACAAGGTGGTAGAAGGTGATTAAAGATACTAAATGTACATTAAAAACAGTTGAAAACTTGGTGGTTTTTGTGGTATAAGCACTTTGGATTTGAAGAATATCTCTCTGCAGATGGTCTGCATTTAGATGCTACTAGCTGTGCAAAAATTTTGTTGTGCAATATGTATATAAATGCTCCCCCATTTTTAGCATGCTATTTGAAGGAGAAGAATTTAAATATTTCATTCTATAATATTATTTGGCTTATGTTTTCAAATAATATTTGCAAGTGAAAATGTAATATTTTTGTCCAGCAGTTAAAAAAAATTAATACATTTTTTTTTAATTAAACATGCTTCATGTTTTTCTATGTCTGATCTTTGTAGGAAATGCTGCTTTGAAAGAAGATAAACTTCAATGCATAATAAAAGACAACAGGCAGATGAAATGTTTAGATACCTTGGTTTATGAATGTGTGCCTCAAGAAATTGTTCTTTTAGTCTGGTAATTCTGTTTAAGATGTCATTCTTTCTGTTTCAAATCTGCCATGCATGAATTGGTGTGCTAGGTTTGTGTTTACTAGGACAGGAAGCTTCTGCAATAGTCTTCATCACAGGAGACTTCATTGCCTCTTCCATCTATTTAATTCTGCAGGCATATTTGTTCCTGAAAGATTTGGCTCTCTTAAAATAAGTGTTCAATTAGTTTTATTTTTTCAGGTAACACTGCTAGTTATTTTCTTTGCTTAACATAGTTGGTAGAATATTGCTGTTTTACTGGTTAACCTGTTCGTGATTGTATTCACTAGACATATGATTGTGGCTTTCTTGATTTTTTTTCTGACTTCTTTTCTTGTCTTGCAGAAAAGATAGGTTCCTGAATGTAAGGAGTAATTACTAATTTTGTACACCACAAAATCAACATTTTTGTAAAAACAGCTGTTGATTCTGAAAACAAATATTGTTGAAAAACTACCAATTAATTTCATATTGCTGTCACTGCAGTTTGTAGTTACCTGCATGAATGTAGCATTGCAATTTCCATTTTCCTCACATTTTCAGTTGCATATAGCTTTCCCTTGCTTTTAATTTTGGACAGAAATTCTTCTTCTAGCTTGGGGAGTATGTGTGTCTTCCAGTCTTTTGTTTTGAGAAGTTTTCATTTTTCACAAAAAATTAAGAAATCTCTATGAATATCTCATTATGAATCTGTAAAATTCAGAGTTTTCTCTGTACCAGTTAAGAGAGGAAACCACAGCAGTATGACAGATGTGCTTTTGCTGTTTTGTTACCCTTTGAAAAATACAGCTTGCCTCTGTTCAAACCCAGGTTTGAAGAGAAGCATTATAAATTTCTGCATATATGTGTTGTCTGTTGTAGTGGGGTTCTGAGACCTCTTGTCCAGTTGACTAGGTTGAGTGTGGTAGAATAAATTGGGATAGGTACAATGGAATGCCCAAAGATAGATTTTAATGATGTCTGGGTCCACATGGTCCAAGGGCTGTGTCCAAAGATCCAGGGACATGGTTAACCTGGCAATACATGGGGTTACCTGGGGGCAGGTATCCAGTCATGGCCACAGGAGAGGGACTTTGACCTTATAGGTCTAAGGTCCTGATCCAACGGAGAATTAGAACTAGAAACGAGTCATGTTTCGGGATGACTCCATTAGCATCCCCCCAGTACCCTGCCTCCCAAGGCCTCAGGTTTATTTCCTCTGTGTCATGAACCTGGTTCAAACTATTATCTGTCCCAGCTGATTCAGTTCCCACAGTCATCCATGCTAAAGATAATTCATTTTGAGATGGATTACTCAGAGCAATGTAGTGTAGAGCAATGTGAGATGACTTTGCACAGGATGAATATTTTCTGTTCAGTGTGTCAAAAGCATTGGTAGGACTACCTGGTACTTCTTTCCACCACATGCTATGGTCTGCTCTAAGTGTAGGCTCAAATAAAAGCAGGCAATGGTGGTTTTGTATTGTTTTGTTGTGGTTTAGTTTTGCTCATCTATGCTTTGTTCCTTGGTGGTTTTATGAGAGGAACATGGGAAAATAAGGAAAGTGTGTAGCTTTTAACTGTTTTCAGTCTTGCTGGAGAGGCTTTCCATCCCTGTAGTAAAATCAGTGGATGGCACTGATATTTTTTTTGGCAGCTTTCGCCAATATGCCTAGGTTTTGTCTCAGAAAAATAAAGTTCCTTGGTGGCAGGTTTTGAGTAGAGATTTTTTTCCGTCTTTGCTTTTGAGGTTTGGGGGTTCTTATGATCATTTGGAGAATATGTTTGGGGATTAAAGAAAGTGAGAATTCTGGAAAAGACT